>NC_081185.1:26027292-26327292 GCF_029867415.1 Vicia villosa
AAAAAAAACAAGCTAAGTTTGTCTCAATTTCACATTGAGTACATTTTTGGAATGAGAGACATGGACAGTCTCTGTCACCCTTATCTTCATCAATCCTCCTTAGTAGAGTCTAGGATCTATGTTTTGGTCATCCTCAGCATTGAGTCAGCCTTCATCTTGGGCTTTAAACAAAGAAGTCTCCACTAGATAATCTTTCTGCCATCATTCATTTCAACAAAACCCCTGGAAAGGGTTAGCCTCCAACATCTGTCTAAAATGTCAAAATCCCTGGAAAGGGTTAGCTTCCACACGTTCCTTCATTTTAATAAAAACCCCTGGAAAGGGTTAGCCTCCAAAGTCAATTATTTAAAATGTCAAAAAAAAAAATTTCATTCTCTTAGGAGATAATTTCCCCAAAAGAGTCAAAAAACCCCTGGAAAGGGTCAGCCTCCAAAAAACATGATAAAAGTCAGTCTTTTAACAGACAAATTCACCAGCTGAGTCAAAATCCCTGGAAAGGGTTAGCTTCCAAAGAAAAACAGTCTTTTAATAAATAAAACCTCCTCAGTAGAGTCAAAACCAACAAAAACAGTTAGCCTCAACCTTGGGCTTCATACAAGGCACCCAAACAATAAAACTCCCCTGTCAAGAGTCAGCCTCAACCTTGGGCATTGTACAAGGCAGATAATAGAGTCTCCCCAGTGAGTCCTTCATCACTCAGTAGCCACAACCTTGGGCTTTGTACAAGGCAGATAAACCATATCTTTCATGTGTCAAAGATTCCTAACACTTAGGATCTTTCCCCATATAGTCATCCATACTTAATTCATTTAAGAGTCCGCCACAACCTTGGGCTTTGTACAAGGCAGAAAATAATGTTTTCCCTAGCTAGAGTCAGCCACAACCTTGGGCTTTGTACAAGGCACATAAAATAGAGTCATTCATTCAATTATCCTCAACAGTCAGCCACAACCTTGGGCTTTGTACAAGGCACATAAATAGAGTCTCCCTAAGTAGAGTCAGCCTCAATTCTGGGCTTTGTACAGAACACAAAAATACCCTGTAATTAATCCCCAGTGGAGTCATCTCCCAGAGTCAATAATATCAATTAATCAATCAAAAAGCCTCAAGCTTGGGCCTCATACAAGCCAGCTAAAGTCAAATCTTTTATACAGTAGATAGACATAGCTTATCTCTATAGAGAGATATTTTTACTACTCTACCACATTCAAACAAACAAACATTTCATTTCAATTTTAATCAAGTCTCCCATTTAGGATTTTGAAAGGCATGAGCTGGCAGTAAAACCCAGACATGTGGTAACTTTCCCTAATTTGGATGAGCATCTTTCTTTCATTTAAGAGGCATTTGACTGGTATACTTGCACATACACAAGTAAGGTCCCCCCTCTTGAATGAAATGAATTCAGTTATTCTGTCACTCCTTTAAATGTTTGTGGTAGAATAGTACAAATACCTCTCTGTAAAGATGATTTCATGTCTCTTTACTGTAAACAGAGATTTAATTCCAAGCTTCAACCTTGAGCTTCAAGCAAGGCACCAAAAACAATTAATTTCCCTAGTTAGTTCCCCGAACTACATTAAGCTCTGACTTCCACTAGGGATATGTAGGCATGAGGTTCACAAGGAATCTCAGCGAGCTAATAAAATACCAAAAATAGTCAGTCTGTCTATCCGTCTGTCTTTCTTTAATCAATTCAATTCCTTCTCCTAACACAAAGGAGAAACTTTCCCAATCATTAGCAGCAAACACAATCACAATGACACAGAGAAGGTTCCTGTAGAGTACTACAGATATGTAGGGTGTTTAAACACTTCCCTATGTATAACCGACCCCCCGGACTCCAGAATTTCTAGTCTAGGTGTAAATCCCCACACTTAGCAAACTCCTAGGGTTTAGTTGAGATCTTTTTTTCCCTTTCCTACTCGTAGGACAAATAAGAAAGTTCGTGTGATATCGTAGGAAGAACTGAAATAAAATTCATCCCACCACGGGCGCATTCTCCTTCCAAATTTCGCGTGAAGGGTCTAGCGTGCCGTCCTCCCAAGTGAAACGGGGAGGTAAAAGAAAACGACCACCACAGAAAAATGGCGACTCTGCTGGGGATATAAGTGTTAAAAACCTTGGTTTTTCATCCAAACCAATGGTTGACCTGTTGCTGGTCCAGCCCCAATGAGGAATTAGGGATGCCAAATTCCCCCTCAAACAAGAGAGGTCCTGCCTAACCTCTGTGTCATTTCATGTGATTGTTGCATTTATACTTGTTTATTTTGTTTATTCTGTATCGGGAAAGGGCTTGATTCCCCCTTGTGGTGAGAAATCCTATACCCGGATTTGAGTGCAACATAAGATAGGATGGAGGATGTCTTCCCGGTGAAGGCCCTCTAATCTTGGTTTCCAAGTCTACTCTTGGGATTTGCCTGGCTGGTTGTGATTAACTGCGCCACTGCATTCCGAGACTGATTTGTACCAGGAGGACCTAGAAACACATTAACCCCACTTAAAGCTTTTTTAGGACGTAGAGCGGTGATTACGGAAGTAATTGTCACGCAGATACTACACTCAGAGAAAACTCTCTTATAGATACCAGTCAACGTATCTTTAAGGTTGAGCAAAAACTCTGAGACCCCTAGAACCCATTCTACAGGTACAAAAATCCTTAACCTTAGTTTACCATTGGGGCGGGAGACTGCGTTTTGACTTCATGACCACTATACCCTTCAACGCCATGTTTGTTTAAAATTCTTGTGTGTGCATTCATGCATTCATGCATCATTCATTAATAAACAACTAAAAACAAAAAGAGTCTTTTTCGAGTCGTTTTTCAAGGAAACTAAATAACGAACGTTTTGAACTTCAGAGAAAGAGAGAAACGGAGAAAGGACTTAAGGATCTATACCATGGATTATGGGAGAAAGAGAGCTAGGAAATACACCTTCAAGATTCCCCAGGTCGAGGAACTGGGTAAACTCGGAAAACTGGTGGTCAACCCCCAGGCTTTCAAGGAGAAGTATGGAAAACTTCTGCCTTTGCTCAATACCAACATGGTGGATGGGATCCTTCCCACCTTGGTACAGTTTTACGATCCAACGTATCACTGTTTCACCTTTCCAGATTATCAGCTCACGCCTACGTTGGAGGAGTACTCTCATTTGATTGGAATACCCGTGTACGCGCAAGATCCGTACTCCGGTTTGGAAAAGAATCCTGACGACGTTATCATTGCTGCAACTACTCCTTTGAACGTAGTCGACATCAGAACTCATATGGTGAGTAGAGGAGGAATTCAAGGATTGCCCTCCAAATTCCTGTTTGATCAAGCTCGGTACTTCGTCAGCATCCAAGATATGAGCGCTTTTGAGGAAGTCTTGGCTTTGCTTATCTACGGATTGTTTTGTTCCCTAACATTAACGATTTCGTCGACATCAACGCAATTAAGATCTTCTTAATTGGAAATCCAGTTCCAACCTTGCTTGCGGATGCCTATCACTCTGTGCATTCAAGAAACCTGCAGCGAGGAGGATTAATCACATGCTGCGTACCGTTGTTATACGAATGGTTCGTTTCGCACCTGCCAAAGTCTAGCACTTTCTGGAACATGAGGGATGGCCTTTACTGGTCACAGAAAATCATGTCTCTCACTCATACAGACATTGATTGGTGTAGTCCTGACAACGACGAAACTAAGATCATCTTCAGTTGCGGAAGTTTTCCCAACGTACCCCTTATTGGAACTAAGGGGGGAATCAGTTACAATCCAGCTTTAGCCCGTCGTCAATACGGCTATCCTATGAAAAACATTCCAAGTAACATCCAATTGGAGGGTCTGTTCTTCAAGAACATCGACGATCATGGTAACATGCTGAAGAAGGAAGTTGTCCAAGCCTGGCGTCTTGTTCACAGTAAAGGGAGAAGATTGTTAGGAAAACATCTTTGCATCTCCCTGGATCCTTACCTTCAATGGATACGCGTCAGAGCATTCAAGCTCAGGATGCCATATCAACATCAAGAACCTATTCCCCTAAGGGAACCAATTTACCTTTTCTCCACCGATGATGAAAAACTGCAAGAGGCATTAAACAAGGTATGCCAAGAAAGGAATGCTTGGAGGAACAAGTACCGAGTTGTCAACACGGAAAATGTTGAAATTCAAAACATCCTAAGAAGGAAGGATGAGTTACTTGAAATACTCGATCGACAAGTGACACAAACGTCACTTTCTCATCATATCCCTCCTGCTTCCTGGATCATCGATCAGCTCACGTCAGAGAACGCTCAGCCCAAGAAACAGAAGAAGATGTTAGAACGAGAAGTCGGCTCATCATCAAAGTTTTAGAGTCCTTTCTCTCAGTTTCTCTGTATTTCCATTTTCAAAGTGTGTAAAAAACGGCGTTTTCGCTTAATTAATAAAAGTTTGATGTTTCATAACGTAATTATGGTGTTTCCTTGAAAAATAATAACTTAATTGCATATCATACATCGCTTTAGTCGTACGCACTGACACGAGAATTGTCGCGGATCTAATAGTCACTTTCCTTTCTCCAGAAAGAGAGGAGGAGAAGGAGGTGAACCAAGACTTTCAAGCTGTCTCATCCATACAACACTCGTTCAAGTCGCAAGAAAAGAATGGAAGACTTTGAACAAGAGAATGAAGAACTCAGGGAAGAGATTAATACTCTCAAAGGTACTGTTGAAAGACTCAATAGTATGGTAGAAGCCCTGGTAGTTGCGCAGAATCGACCAACGCCAGAAGAACCGCAAAGGACTGTGGTTTCCGAGATTGTTTCTACTCCTATTCCTCAGTATACCATGCCGCCTGATCGACCTTGGGGCATGCCGTATAACTTTACTCCAGAAGGGTACATACCTCCAGCTTCTGAAGCTCCAAAAGTCACCATGGATATGCGTCCACCGGAGGGTTACAAACCTCTGGAAATTGAAGTTCCAAGAGCAACGGCAATGGGTTTCGCACAACAGAATGCTGAGATTCCAAGATCTGCTGTCATGGCTTCTCCACAGCCCATTATGCATACTTTTCCCCCGCAAGGCGGACAAGTATATCATCACGCTCCAAGTGAGGATGCTGGCGTGTATGAAAGATTGGACGAGTTCCAAGAACAGTTTCTGCAAATGCAGAAGGAACTCAAGACTCTCCGAGGACAAGATCTATTTGGAAAGAATGCTGCAGACCTCTGTCTGGTTCCAAATGTTAAGATTCCTCACAAATTCAAAGTACCAGAATTCGAGAAGTATAAAGGGAATTCATGCCCACAAAGTCATCTTGTGATGTACGCTCGAAGAATGTCAACTCAGACTGATAATCAACAATTGCTCATTCATTATTTTCAAGACAGCCTGACTGGTGCTGCACTCAAATGGTACATGAACTTGGACAGTTCAGAGATTCGTACTTTTCGAGACCTCGGAGAGGCCTTCGTCAAACAGTATAAGTACAATCTGGATATGGCTCCCGACAGAGATCAACTCCGGGCCATGACTCAAAAGGATAGAGAAAGCTTCAAGGAATACGCTCAGAGATGGCGTGAAGTTGCTGCTCAAATTTGTCCACCACTTGAAGAGAAAGAAATGACAAAAATCTATCTCAAAACTTTGAGTCCATTTTACTACGGACGAATGGTTGCAAGTGCACCAAGTGATTTTACCGAAATGGTAAACATGGGTGTACGTTTAGAAGAAGCAGTTCGAGAAGGACGCTTGAACAAAGAACCAGAATCTTCTGTTGGTCCAAGGAAGTATGGAAGTTCTTTCCAGAAGAAAAAGGATCAAGATGTCAGCAATGTCTTGCACAAAATTAAGAAGAAATTCCAACCTCAAGTTGCAACGATAACTCCGGTTGTTAACTCAGCGCCAGCTTACCAACCTCAGGTTTCGCAACAACAAACTCAACAAAGGTCACAGCAACCTCAGCAGCAGGTTCGACCTCCAAATTACAACAATCGGGCTCCAAGGTATCCTGCCTTTGACCCCGTACCAATGCCGTATGCAGAATCATTTCCAACATTACTGGCAAAAGGACTCATTCAGACAAGGAGTCCTCCAAATCCTACAAACAGTTCCTCACCATGGTACAAGGCTGACCAATCTTGTCCCTATCATCAGGGGGCACCAGGTCACCATATTGAGAACTGTTTCTCTTTCAAGATTGACGTCCAACGATTAGTGAAGAGCGGAATGCTATCCTTCAAAGATACTAATCCAAACGTCCAAGCAAATCCTTTGCCACAGCACAAAGAAGCTTCAGTAAATCTGGTAGATCAACACCCCAACGTCATTCAAATCTACGACATTCGTCAGATAGGGGAAAATCTTGTCAAGATGCACGCTAAACAAGCTGGTTACGGTCACGTACCACCTCACAACTACTTCACATGTGGAATTTGTCCAAGGAATACTCAAGGATGTGCCGTAGTTCAAGCTGCATTACAAGAACAAATGGACTTGGGATGGATTCAACATATCCGAGTCAGAACTGAACATGACATCAACATGGTTCAAGGATGTCCAGGAGAATACAAAATCTACAAAGTTGAAGACCTTGAAGGATCGGTAGTCAGGTTCCACAAAACTTTAAATGGACTTGCCTACTTTGGAACAGATTTCCACGCTTACAGTAGATGCAGAATCTGTCGAAGGAATTCACGAGGATGTTTGCGTGTTCGCAACGACATTCAAAAGCTGATAGATGACAATACCATTACTGTTCTTGCCAACAGAGAAGATGATGAAGTCTTTACCGTATCTCCTCAAATTAATCAAGTTGAACCTATGCAAGTTAAGTATGATAGCAGGAAGACAGCAGTTGCACCACTAGTCATCTACTTACCAGGTCCTGTACCGTATGAGTCCAGCAAGGCTATACCATACAAGTACAACGCTACATTCATTGAAAATGGTAAGGAAATACCATTACCGTCTGTTGTCAACATTGCTGATGTTAGTCGAGTCACTAGAAGTGGACGAGTCTTCAACAGAACAACAGAAAATGTGGAGAAACCTTCGGAGGAAGTACCACATAAGCAAGACAATCTTCCGACCAATGCTGTTCAAGCGAAAGAAAATGATGAGATCTTGAAGTTAATCCAGAGGAGTGAATACAACATTGTAGATCAATTACTACATACTCCGTCTAGGATTTCTGTTCTTTCCCTGCTATTGAGTTCTGAAGCTCATAGGGAAGCTCTACAGAAAGTTTTGGAACAAGCTTTTGTAGAACCTGGCGTTACTATAAGCCAATTTAACAACATCGTTGCCAACATCTCTGCGGGAACTAGCCTAAGTTTCTGTGACGAAGATCTTCCTGAAGAAGGGGTGAACCACAATCTTCCACTTCACATCTCAGTTGGCTGCATGGGTGATGTACTCACAGGAGTCCTAATAGACAATGGATCCTCGCTCAACGTCATGCCTAAATCAACATTATCAAGATTATCTTTCGAAGATTACCCTCTAAGAAAAAGTCATGTCATCGTCAAAGCATTCGATGGATCAAGAAAGTCAGTTTTCGGAGAAGTAGATCTTCCCATAACCATTGGACCTCAGACGTTCAAAATCACTTTCCAAGTTATGGATATTCCAGCACAATACAGTTGTTTGCTAGGTCGCCCATGGATTCATGAGGCTGGGGCAATTACTTCAACACTTCATCAGAAACTGAAGTTCATAAGGAATGACAAATTGGTAACCGTATGTGGAGAACGAGCTCTGATCGTCAGCAACCTGTCATCATTCTCCGACATAGAACCAAAAGAAGTTATTGGAACTAAATTCCAAGCACTTTCCTTAGACAAAGGAAAGAAAGAAGCAGCGTCTATCTCTTCATACAAAGATGCAATCCAAGTTGTGAAGGATGGCACTACCAGTGGTTGGGGGCACATTAATATTCCTACCAACAACAAGAACAGAACGGGAATTGGATTCTTTCCAACATCATCAAAAACTATCCCAGGAATTGAGGTAGTTCTCCCGATTCAAGAAACTTTCTGCAGTGGAGGTTTTCTTCAACCTGTTCAACAAACAGTCAATACCATCAGTACGGAAAACACCGATGAAGAGGAATGGTTATCCTATCTTAACAAAGCAGGATATATCTCCCTACCAGAGTCTGATCCACCTTGCTGTTATCCAACTAAAGGATCTGAAAGTAAGACTCAACCAAGCAGTGATGAAGTTACTGACAGCTTCACCACCAGAAGTCATGGTTCATCAGAAGAAGTTCCTCCTATCCCCAAAGAGACTTGGGATACATTAGGAGAACCAAGCGGAAAATTCGACTACATGGTGAAATACTCCGCTCCTGAAAGTTCAAGGATCTCTCTTGAAGATATTGTTCCAACTGGATGGAACAGTGATTTTGAGTACCTCTCTCAGCCAAAAGAGATGTATAACCCTTGCTATTCATCATCATCTACTGGTGAAATCATCATTGAGGATTATATCCCCAAGTCACCTTCCGAGGCTAAGGATCTAGAGTTCACATATCTAGTCAATGCCATCTTGGGAGAAGAGCAAGACCAAAATACAGAAGAGGACGATCTCGAAAGTGTCTCCGACAACGAGTCTCTCCATTCAGAAGATTGGAAGTTTCCTCAAAAGAAAAACCGACATACTCCACTCGGAAATGGGTATGCTCACACCGCTCAGTCTGCTGAAGTAGAAGAAGATCGTCTGAGTGTTGCAAAGACTGTGGTTGGTAAATCAAGACCTACCACAGGCCAGCTTAAGCCTAAGGTTCCAGATTACTTAGTGCACAATGGGGTTCGCCACTATTGGACAGCTGTTGAAGTTTCAACTGTTGTTCGCACTCCTAAGTAGGAACTTTCACCGTTATTTTGTCCTCTCACCATAGCCCAGGGTGAAGAGATGTTTCATAAGGCTTTGCATTTTACTATTTCTTAGTTAAATGTCCCTCTTTGCTTCACCCAAAGCAATAGAGTTTTGTTTTATAGGGTCTTTGTTTCAAGAAATGACTGTCCATAAATAAAAATGTCATTCTGTTCCTTCGTTTAGTTTTTCCTTTTCTTTTTTTCGGAAATTGGTAATCCTAAAAAACACCCTTAAAAAACATCAAAAAATTATTAACTGCATACACCGAGTCTTCCCTCGTTATCTAAATAAAACTTATCACACATATGCAGATTAATCATAAAATACCCCGTTGAAACGTGCGACCGTATGACTTCTCCAAGCTTTGAGTTTCCTGTATTCGAGGCAGAGGAAGAAGAAGACGAAGAAATATCAAAGGAAATTTCACGGTTACTTCAACAAAAGGAAGAGGCCATTCAGCCATACAATGAGCCTCTAGAGATCATTAACCTTGGTTCCGATGGAAACAGAAAAGAGGTTAAGATTGGAGCTTCGCTCAGTTCAGAGATCAGAGAGAGTTTGATACAGCTACTCAAAGAATTCTCAGATGTCTTCGCTTGGTCTTATCAAGATATGCCAGGGTTGGATACCAGTATAGTGGAGCATCACTTGCCATTAAAAGCAGAATGCCCTCCGGTCAAGCAAAAATTGAGAAGAACTCATCCGGAGATGGCCATGAAAATCAAAGAGGAAGTTCAAAAGCAGATCAACGCAGGTTTCCTCGTCACTTCAGAATACCCTCAGTGGTTAGCCAACATTGTTCCCGTTCCTAAGAAAGACGGAAAAGTCCGCATGTGCGTCGACTACAGAGATTTGAACAAAGCTAGCCCTAAGGATGATTTTCCTTTACCACATATTGATATGTTGGTAGACAGTACAGCAAAATCCAAAGTTTTCTCGTTCATGGACGGATTTTCAGGATATAACCAAATCAAAATGGCACCTGAAGACATGGAAAAAACAGCTTTCATCACCCCCTGGGGCACGTTCTGCTATCGTGTTATGCCTTTTGGACTAAAGAACGCAGGGGCAACTTATCAAAGAGCCATGACTACGCTTTTCCACGACATGATGCATAAAGAAGTGGAAGTCTATGTGGACGACATGATTGCCAAATCAGAAAATGAAGAAGATCACATACAGAATCTGACAAAGTTATTTCAACGCTTACGGAAGTTTCAGCTTCGCCTGAACCCCAACAAGTGCACCTTTGGTGTCTACTCAGGAAAACTCCTTGGTTTCATTGTCAGCAAACGAGGAATTGAAGTAGATCCAGACAAAGTCAGAGTAATTCAGGAAATGCCTTCACCCAGAACCGAGAAACAAGTTAGAGGATTTCTTGGACGTCTGAATTACATCTCGAGATTCATATATCTCATGACTGCAACTTGCGCTCCTATTTTCAAACTTCTACGGAAAAATCAAAGTTGCGTCTGGACAGACGATTGTCAGAAAGCGTTCGACAGCATTAAGGAATATCTGCTCGAACCACCCATCTTGTCTCCTCCAGTGGAAGGAAGACCTTTGATAATGTACTTAACCGTCTTAGAAGACTCCATGGGTTGTGTCCTTGGACAGCAAGACGAGACAAAGAGAAAAGAGCATGCCATTTACTACCTGAGCAAGAAATTCACTGACTGTGAATCCCGCTACTCCATGCTCGAGAAGACATGTTGTGCTTTGGCCTGGGCCGCCAAGCGTCTCCGCCAGTACATGATTCGACATACTACTTACTTGATCTCTCATATGGATCCAATCAAGTACATATTTGAGAAGCCTGCTTTAACTGGGAGAATTGCCCGTTGGCAGATGTTGTTATCAGAATACGACATTGAGTATCACGCACAGAAAGCCGTGAAAGGAAGCATTCTAGCTGAGCACCTGGCTCACCACCCACTCAATGGTCATGAATCAACCAGTTTTGACTTTCCGGACGAGGACGTCATGTACCTCAAAATGAAAGATTACGACGAGCCGCTACCAGACGAAGGACCTGAGATAGGATCCCAGTGGGGCTTAATCTTTGACGGAGCTGTCAATGCTTATGGACGAGGAATTGGGGCAATCATTGTTACACCTCAGGGTACCCACATTCCATTTACTGCCAGATTAACCTTCAAATGCACAAACAATGAGGCCGAATATGAAGCTTGCATCATGGGTCTCGAAGAAGCCATGGATCTAAGAATCAAACACTTGGATGTATATGGAGATTCTGCTTTGGTCATCAATCAAATCAAAGGAGAATGGGAAACACGCCAACCAGGGCTAATTCCTTACAAAGACTACGCGAGAAGATTATTACCATTCTTCGACAGGGTAGATTTTCATCACATTCCTCGTGAAGAAAACAATTTGGCTGATGCATTAGCCACACTCTCTTCCATGATTAGGATAAATCATTGGAATGACATTCCTCGGATCGATGTTATGCGCCTGGATAGGCCCGCTCATGTGTTCACAGTAGAAGCAATCATCGACGACAAACCGTGGTATCACGACATCAAGAACTTTCTTCAAAAGCAAGAGTACCCTCTTGGGGCGTCAAAGAAAGATAGAAAGACTTTGAGAAAGTTAGCTTGTAGATTCTTCCTGAATGAAGATGTTCTGTACAAGAGAAACCTCGACATGGTTCTACTCAGATGCGTTGACAAAAAAGAAGCAGAAATACTCATGAGGGAAATACATGAAGGTTCCTTTGGTACTCACACCAATGGACATACCATGACAAGGAAAATACTGAGAGCAGGATATTATTGGCTGACGATGGAGTCAGATTGCTTCCAGTACGCAAAGAGGTGTCACAAATGCCAGATCTACGCCGATAGGATTCATGTGCCACCATCTCTTCTCAACATACTCTCTTCCCCTTGGCCTTTCTCCATGTGGGGAATCGACATGATTGGAATGATCGAACCAAAAGCGTCCAACGGACATCGCTTCATCTTGGTAGCTATAGACTATTTCACCAAATGGGTTGAAGCAGCTTCATATGCAAATGTTACAAGACAAGTTGTCGTCAGGTTTATCAAGAATCACATCATCTGTCGCTACGGCATTCCTAGCAAGATAATTACTGACAATGGGTCAAATTTGAATAACAAAATGATGAAGGAGCTTTGTGAAGAATTCAAGATCGAACATCACAACTCATCTCCTTACAGACCAAAGATGAATGGAGCTGTAGAAGCAGCTAACAAAAACATCAAGAAAATCATTCAGAAGATGGTCATCACTTACAAAGATTGGCACGAAATGCTCCCTTATGCTCTTCATGGTTACCGTACATCAGTACGTACTTCGACTGGAGCAACTCCTTTCTCCCTTGTATATGGCATGGAGGCAGTCCTACCTATAGAGGTTGAGATTCCATCAATGAGAGTTTTGATGGAGGCAAAATTAACAGAAGCCAAGTGGTGTCAAAGCAGATTCGATGAATTGAACTTAATCGAAGAAAAGCGCATGACAGCTTTATGCCACGGACAGCTATATCAACAAAGAATGAAGAAAGCTTTCGACAAAAAGGTTCGACCTCGCACAATCAAAGAAGGCGACCTGGTACTCAAAAGGATTCAATCTTTTCTCACAGATTCGAGAGGGAAATGGACTCCCAATTATGACGGCCCCTACGTGGTCAAGAGAGCTTTCTCAGGAGGAGCCTTAATACTCACGACTATGGATGGAGAAGAATTCACCCGTCCTGTGAACGTCGACGCAGTCAAGAAATACTTCGCCTAAATAATTAAAAGAACAGCTCGCTAAGTTGAAAACTCGCAAAGAGCAGCTTAGGCAAAAAAGAGCGTCTCGGTGAATCGAAAACCCGAAAGGGCGATTCAGGCAAAAGTTAGAGACATAAAAAAAAATAATAAGTAATCAATCCCGGTAAACTTAAAACCCGAAAGGGGTAGTTTACGCAAAAATTAGGGATATATGGCAAGTAACTGTGTTCAGGACAAACTTGATCATTCAAAATCCATAGCGGAGTATTCATCAGCAGTAGGTCATCTTCTACGAAGCACGAATACAGCACAACTCGGAGTGGAAGGGAAAGATAACGGTCGTCACGTTTCATCGTAGCCCTTTTCCCAAAAATTACCAATTTCCAACTTTGTAAAAACTCCATGGAATCAAGCATTTGGCTGATTACCATTCCATATATAATAATTTGAGCCTTGTGCTTTTCCTTTGCAATCTAGTCTTATTCAGTTTCTTGGAATGCATTTTAAGTTTAAACAGTCAATTTCTTGAAACAATTGTTTTCATAAAATAAAATGAATTTACTTGCAAAAATAAAGGTGAAATTTCTTTCTAAGGTTTGCAAACAATAGGAAGAATGCAAACAGTTGCTCCGAGAACGGGGGAGACTCCGGGAACCAAGATTTCCCCATAAGGTCGCTTTGCGAACATCTCTCTATGACGGGTCTTTACTTCAATTCATATTACTCACTTCGGACAGCGGACAACTGATAACCGGATATTCCCAACAGAGTTCGAACTACAAGAAGAGGACGTCTTCTGATCAACAAGAATTCAAGTCGTATCATCAGGATTCTACATCCGCGACAATTCTATTCACTTTCACTTTACATTTTACAATTGTCATAATATTCATGCATACATTACATTACAACTGCACAGTCAAATTAGGCTTTTAATCGTGAGAATGCCCAAGTCACGAGGGCATGAACTCAAGTTTCCCCAACAAGTCCTGGAGAAACTTTTTCCTTCAAGACAACAATCCATGTAGAGAGATTTCCCCAAGCAAGTCAACAGATGGTAGTCTCCCTCAAAGAGATTAGTTTGTTCACTTTTGGAATCCCTCAGCCGAGAATCTCCTGCAGAGCGACATTCGACAGTCTTCTTCAGATAAGATAGTCTGCTTCACATTCCGGAACTCCCTACAGGTTTGGTATTTCCCCAGCAGGGTCAAGTGATGCCACTTCTTGTCAAAGAAAAATTCAGAATCTTCCAGCAGATCGACAAATGATTCCCCGATAGAATCAGTAAATGGTAGTCTTCGTCCAGAAGATAGTTCATGATCCCCAGCAAAGTCAGCAAATGGCAGTCTCTTTCATCAGAGGACAGTTTGCTCACTTTTTATCACAGCAAAGTCAGCGAATGGCAGTCTCTTTCATCAGAAGACAGTTTGCTCACTTTCTATCACCGCAAAATCAGCAAATGGCAGTCTCTTTCAGCAGAAGACAGTTTGCTCACTTTCTTTCGTGACAAAGTCAGCAAATGGCAGTCTCTTTCAGCAGAAGACAGTTTGCTCCCCTAGCAATTGGCAAATGGCAGCCTTTCCCCAAGGAAAGACAGTTTGTCTGTTAAATACTCAAGAGATCGACAAATGGCAGTTTCTTCAAACAGTTTGTCTGTTTCTGGGATGTTTAACTCCCCACAGAGTCAATGAATGGCAGTGTTCCTTTTAGGAAAACGGTTCGTTGGTTCCCAAGGCACCAATCGACGAATGGCAGTTTTCACCCCGAAAACAGTTCGTCTGCCTTCAAACAGAGTCATTAGCCCCTCAAAAGATCATGAGGCCATATGACATTCTTTCAAAGACGTCAAGTCAAAAGGGAAGATGGTGAAGTTTCTTTACAGCCGTCAAATGGCATCTTATCTCCAAGCGCTGATAAGAAGTTTGACGAGGAAACAAACCTTTGAAGTTTCTCTACAGCCGTCAAATGGCATCTTACCTCCAAGCGCTGATAAGAAGTTTGACGAGGAAACAAACCCTTGAAGTTTCTTTACTACCGTCAAATGGCATCTTACCTCCAAGCGCTGGTAAGAAGTTTGACGAGGAAACAAACCTTTGAAGTTTCTCTACAGCCGTCAAATGGCATCTTACCTCCAAGCGCTGGTAAGAAGTTTGATGAGGAAACAGACCTTTGGAGATTTTCTCTTTATCTGAGATATTGTCCAAACGCAACTGAGACCAGTTTCGAGATTTGGACATCCGAAACAAGGGGGAAGTTGTTTACCTTTTTCTAAGTATCAGCACTTAGTTAAAGAAGATGGACTGCGCATCCTACATTGCCATCCATTCACCAGAATCCACATCAAGTATTTCTGCAGGAGTTTGTCTCCTCAATCCCCCGCCAAGTGCGACAACGGGATCAAATCATGCAAAGACTATGTCAGTTACAACATCTCAGGAGCGCCCCAAAATTCGGGCATTCTTTGATATTTAAGTCTCTTTTACGCAGGAGAGATCGAGATATCAATCTCTCTCCCTCCAGATAAAAGAAACTTAAATAGGGGCATCTGTCATACCCTAATTTTTGACCCCCCTGAGATGACATATCTTCAGGATTTTTTCATCAGGTCAAGACAAGTACCCAGAGTAGTCATTTCTCCATCTGGTATCTAATCGAGGATGCTCAAAGACAAGAAAGCTCAGGCAAAGGATCAATCAATACAAAGACTAATCTCTAATACAATCATGGGGCTCAAAAACTTCACTTTTCTCATCTATGATTGATTAGACATCCAGTCATATGAGTACAGGTTTACTCAAGTCACCAGACTAGGGTTTTGAGCCTATCAAGGACTAAAATCAGGGATCACTTTTGGGAAACCCTAAAAAGCCCCAGGGAACCATTCAAAGACATCAATCATCTTCAAATAACTCATATTACAAGATCCACTGGACATTACACCTCAATTCAAAGTCTACAGTCATTATTTTCACATGGTCGACAAATTAGGGTTTTGACCTAATTCACCAAGATGGTTGACTTTTAATCAGGGCATGAATCCAAAACTCAAGACATGATTCAAGAATCTCTACTACCTCAATATAATCCATTTATATCATTCATTTGAGGAGAAGATCTTGTTTCTACACAAAGGCCCAAAAATTCACTTTGTCAGGAAAAAGTCAACTGTGAAGGATCATCATTGACTTTTAAGGTTTTTGATCAAAAAATGACTTTCAAAGATCAATATCATCAATATATGGATGTCAAAGTCATTTGGCCAAAGAAATTCAAAGAAATTCATCAAGGAGCGAAAAGTCGGGAATTAGGGTTTTTGAGGGCATGGTGAGATCTCAAAATTTCACCTACACAACTCAAAAAACTTCCAACATGAAAGTTGTAGATCTTGCAAAATAAAACAACATCTTACAAAGGAACTTTTTTCAAAAGATCAACCATTTATGAAGTTTTGGAAATTTTGAAGTTTAGGTCATAAACACTTAGAAATTTTTCTAAGTGTTTTAACCTAGTTTTCTTCCAACTTTGGCCTCATTTTTCACAAATTTCCCTAAGGATTCTGAAGAAGACATAAACTAATGATTTGAAGTAGATGTTTAGGGCTTTCCAAATTGTGTTCAACCTTCTCCAAATTCAATTTGAGCTAGGAGTTATGCTTGTTCAAAGTTGGCCTCATGAAGTAAAATTATAGGTCATGTGCAAATTGGAACTTTGCAATTTTGTGCATTTTGCTTCATGAATGGATGCTACACGACCCATAACACATCTGAAACCATGCCATACATCCATTTTCATCATTGCATAAGGATTAGAGAAGATTCCAAAAACAAATGCATGTGATTATGTAATGATTGCATTTTTGAATTTATGACAAATTGGTGATTCATCAAAGGAATCTTCTCCCAACCAATTGGAGCTCATTTCTGCAGCAATTTGGTCCCCTAAGATCAAGCAAAACCGATGGCTAGGGAGTGGTATCAAAGAACTCATCATTGCACTTGGGATATTCTTTGAATTTCTTCATGGCTAAGAAACCCAAACTCTCCCATTAAGCAAGCTCACACTCTCACTCAGTACTGAACCAATTGCCTATAAATAGAGGCCTCATTCTCATTCAAAAAACACACCAAAGCAACCATATTACTTGCTTTCTCTTTCTCTCCTCTTGTTCATTGTTTTTCAAAGTTCTTTGGCAAGAAGATTCGATTTCTTCAAACCAGAGCTTATCTTTGGGAAGTGAGCATTCTAACATCTCAAGGGAGGTCATTTGAGGTGATCCAAGCACCTGGATCACTTCTGTAAGTAGAGGAACACCATTGTTGCTCTCACTTTGGAGCATTTGCAGTTGGAGGTCCATGGAGTGATTCAGAAGGTTTCAAGCCAAGCCAATCATCCAGACACACTCCTCAGGTCATAGTGGAGCTAACCAGATGGCTGCAGCTCATCTGTAACTCCAAATTCAACAACCTCCATGTTCACTTGAAGCTGAAATCGAGGGAGGTCCATAGAGCAATTCAGGAGGATTCAAGCTCCAATAAGCATTCAGTTAGCATCATTGAGTCTCAGGGAAGCTATTGAGATCATTCATTCAAGCCCAGGTGCTCTCAATCATCCTCACGACCTTCAGTTTCAGAGGTAAGTTTCTGAACCTCACCTCTTTAATTTAAGCACTCTTTGTGGTAAAGCTCGATTCTATCTTGTTCAGCATCATCAGAGGATTGAAAACCCTCTATCATCATCCATTTATCTTTCAGTATAGTCATTTAATTTAATTTTGAAATTTTAGGGTTCTTCACGATTTCTGGTAAATTAGTTAGATGTAGTTAATGATAGTTCATGTTAGTTACATATTTAGAATCGTGAGTGAATTTAGAGCAAGTTTCATGTTTACATCATTGCAAATGGTTGAGAGTTGAGAGAGTTCAGAAATTTGAATTGATGGAGCTTGAGGTTGAAGACGAAGATGGAGGGTGGCGCCATTTTTCAAATCTCTGAGCGAAGTTTGTTTTATTTTTAATGATAGGCGTGTTATTAACGACTGAACAAATTGCCCTAGTGGCCACACATGCGCCCTTAGTATCATCATGCCACAAGTCTGGGGTTCGAATCCCCCTCGCCCCAGACTTTTTGATTCTTTTATTTTTTAAGGATTTACAACTTGTTTTGAAATATGACCAAATGGAGGCAAGTCACTAACACTGAGCGCGCGTTGGCTCAGTGGTGTTGTTTTGGACTGGTGACCTCAAGGGCGTGGGTTCAAACCCTCCAAGGGCCAAAACTTATTTTTTAACACTAATTTCTTTCATTTCTCTTCACAACTTCACATATTTATTTAACCTATCAAAATAAATCATTTTCACTTCATTTTTCACACACTTGTCATTTAACATATCTATTTTGTGAATAATCAAAAAAATCATAAAAATATTATGTATTTCATGTATTTTTATTAGGTTTAAAATAGTATGTTTTAGGTGTTTTCTTAAATACTTGAATACATATTTTTCACTTTGTTTTAAGCTAAATCAATTTGTAAATAATTCTATGACAAAACCCTAATTGTTTAGGTCTTAATTAAGTAAAAATCTTTATTTTTACTTTAATTAAGTTGACTTTTGTCAATTTTCAAAGCTGTTATCAGTCTCCGATTAAACGGATGATTAAGGTTTTCAAACAACAAAACCTTGTATCATTCAAATCATTTCCAACTGTTTTTATCACCAGTACTGTAAAGTACTGGGCCTCTAATAGAGTGTAAGTCCCAAAAACCTTCTCTTCTTAGCTTGTTTTCAAAACTGTATTTTCAAAATCTTCTTTCTGTTTTCAAAACATTCTTCTGGTATTTGAAGGGCATTATTCCCGGTGAAACTCTTCAGATACCTATGTGACCTTTGTCCATCTTCACTTCTTCTGTTTTCAAAAACCATTAACTGTTTATCATATATATTCAACTGTTATCAACAAAACAACAAAAATACTGTTGAGGCTCTGTACATACTTCTTCAATGGCCTCCACTCCATCCAGGTTAGGCTTTACAAGCTTTCAATTTACAGTCTTTATTTAAATTACTGTCAAATATAAACTGTGCATATATTAGTTTAGAACTGCGTTTGAGTATAAACCTTAGGACAGTTAAACTATATATATATTATAGGAATATGACCTAGGATTGAGAATGTCTTCCCGGTGAAGGCTCTTTCCTAATTAGAGATCTGTAGTTCAAACCACCAAGATGAATTATTCCCGGTGAAACATCTTGGCAAAAACCTTAGAATCCAAATAATAGGACACATCCATCCAAAGAGGAATTATTCCCGGTGAAACCTCTTACCCATTTGCTTAGAGCCAAAATAAGTTCAAAACTACATAGCTTTCTCTTGTGCTATAACAAGGACCCTCGATTAGCCTCCTCTTGGGCTTTGTACAAGGACCCACAGGCTTCTTAAAAGCATTTCCAGCTTCCTCTTGAGCTTGTATACAAGGACCCATCAGGTTTCTTATAAACATAGGAACAGGTCTTTAGTCACCTTTTAGCCTACCCTGGTGAGTTTCTTCCAATTTAAACCAGACTTAAAAAAAAACAAGCTAAGTTTGTCTCAATTTCACATTGAGTACATTTTTGGAATGAGAGACATGGACAGTCTCTGTCACCCTTATCTTCATCAATCCTCCTTAGTAGAGTCTAGGATCTATGTTTTGGTCATCCTCAGCATTGAGTCAGCCTTCATCTTGGGCTTTAAACAAAGAGTCTCCACTAGATAATCTTTCTGCCATCATTCATTTCAACAAAACCCCTGGAAAGGGTTAGCCTCCAACATCTGTCTAAAATGTCAAAATCCCTGGAAAGGGTTAGCTTCCACACGTTCCTTCATTTTAATAAAAACCCCTGGAAAGGGTTAGCCTCCAAAGTCAATTATTTAAAATGTCAAAAAAAATAATTTCATTCTCTTAGGAGATAATTTCCCCAAAAGAGTCAATCAAAACCCCTGGAAAGGGTCAGCCTCCAAAAAACATGATAAAAGTCAGTCTTTTAACAGACAAATTCACCAGCTGAGTCAAAATCCCTGGAAAGGGTTAGCTTCCAAAGAAAAACAGTCTTTTAATAAATAAAACCTCCTCAGTAGAGTCAAAACCAACAAAAACAGTTAGCCTCAACCTTGGGCTTCATACAAGGCACCCAAACAATAAAACTCCCCTGTCAACAGTCTGCCTCAACCTTGGGCATTGTGCAAGGCAGATAATAGAGTCTCCCCAGTGAGTCCTTCATCACTCAGTAGCCACAACCTTGGGCTTTGTACAAGGCAGATAAACCATATCTTTCATGTGTCAAAGATTCCTAACACTTAGGATCTTTCCCCATATAGTCATCCATACTTAATTCATTTAAGAGTCCGCCACAACCTTGGGCTTTGTACAAGGCAGAAAATAATGTTTTCCCTAGCTAGAGTCAGCCACAACCTTGGGCTTTGTACAAGGCACATAAAATAGAGTCATTCATTCAATTATCCTCAACAGTCAGCCACAACCTTGGGCTTTGTACAAGGCACATAAATAGAGTCTCCCTAAGTAGAGTCAGCCTCAATTCTGGGCTTTGTACAGAACACTAAAATACCCTGTAATTAATCCCCAGTGGAGTCATCTCCCAGAGTCAATAATATCAATTAATCAATCAAAAAGCCTCAAGCTTGGGCCTCATACAAGCCAGCTAAAGTCAAATCTTTTATACAGTAGATAGACATAGCTTATCTCCATAGAGAGATATTTTTACTACTCTACCACATTCAAACAAACAAACATTTCATTTCAATTTTAATCAAGTCTCCCATTTAGGATTTTGAAAGGCATGAGCTGGCAGTAAAACCCAGACATGTGGTAACTTTCCCTAATTTGGATGAGCATCTTTCTTTCATTTAAGAGGCATTTGACTGGTATACTTGCACATACACAAGTAAGGTCCCCCCTCTTGAATGAAATGAATTCAGTTATTCTGTCACTCCTTTAAATGTTTGTGGTAGAATAGTACAAATACCTCTCTGTAAAGATGATTTCATGTCTCTTTACTGTAAACAGAGATTTAATTCCAAGCTTCAACCTTGAGCTTCAAGCAAGGCACAAAAAACAATTAATTTCCCTAGTTAGTTCCCCGAACTACATTAAGCTCTGACTTCCACTAGGGATATGTAGGCATGAGGTTCACAAGGAATCTCAGCGAGCTAATAAAATACCAAAAATAGTCAGTCTGTCTATCCGTCTGTCTTTCTTTAATCAATTCAATTCCTTCTCCTAACACAAAGGAGAAACTTTCCCAATCATTAGCAGCAAACACAATCACAATGACACAGAGAAGGTTCCTGTAGAGTACTACAGATATGTAGGGTGTTTAAACACTTCCCTATGTATAACCGACCCCCCGGACTCCAGAATTTCTAGTCTAGGTGTAAATCCCCACACTTAGCAAACTCCTAGGGTTTAGTTGAGATCTTTTTTTCCCTTTCCTACTCGTAGGACAAATAAGAAAGTTCGTGTGATATCGTAGGAAGAACTGAAATAAAATTCATCCCACCACGGGCGCATTCTCCTTCCAAATTTCGCGTGAAGGGTCTAGCGTGCCGTCCTCCCAAGTGAAACGGGGAGGTAAAAGAAAACGACCACCACAGGTATACTGAGGAATAGGAGTAGAAACAATCTCGGAAACCGCAGTCCTTTGTGGTTCTTCTGGCGTTGGTCGATTTTGCGCAACTACCAGGGATTCTACCATACTATTGAGCCTTTCAACAGTACCTTTGAGAGTATTAATCTCTTCCCTGAGTTCTTCATTCTCTTGCTCAAAGTCTTCCATTCTTTTCTTGCGACTTGAACGAGTGTTGTATGGATGAGACAGCTTGAAAGTCTTTGTTCACCTCCTTCTCCTCCTCTCTTTCTGGAGAAAGGAAAGTGACTATTAGATCCGCGACAATTCTCGTGTCAGTGCGTACAACTAAAGCGATGTATGATATGCAATTAAGTTATTATTTTTCAAGGAAACACCATAATTACGTTATGAAACATCAAACTTTTATTAATTAAGCGAAAACGCCGTTTTTACACACTTTTGGAAATGGAAATACAGAGAAACTGGGAGAAAGGACTCTAAAACTTTGATGAAGAGCCGACTTCACGTTCTAACATCTTCTTCTGTTTCTTGAGCTGAGCGTTCTATGACGTGAGCTGATCGATGATCCAGGAAGCAGGAGGGATATGATGAGAAAGTGACGTTTGTGTCACTTGTCGATCGAGTACTTCAAGTAACTCATCCTTCCTTCTTAGGATGTTTTGAATTTCAACATTTTCCGTGTTGACAATTCGGTACTTGTTCCTCCAAGCATTCCTTTCTTGGCATACTTTGTTTAATGCCACTTGAAGTTTTTCAACATCGGTGGAGAAAAGGTAAATTGGTTCCTTTAGGGGAATAGGTTCTTGATGTTGATATGGCATCCTGAGCTTGAATGCTCTGACGCGTACCCATTGAAGGTAAGTATCCAGGGAGATGCAAAGATGTTTTCCTAACAATCTTCTCCCTTTACTGTGAACAAGACGCCAGGCTTGGACAATTTCCTTCTTCAGCATGTTGCCATGATCGTCGATGTTCTTAAAGAACAGACCCTCCAATTGAATGTTACTTGGTATATTTTTCATAGGATAGCCGTATTGACGACGGGCTAAAGCTGGATTGTAACTAATTCCTCCCTTAGTTCCAATAAGGGGTATGTTGGGGAAACTTCCGCAACTGAAAATGATCTTGGTTTCGTCGTTGTCAGGACTACACCAATCAATGTCTGTATGAGTGAGA
Source organism: Vicia villosa (assembly GCF_029867415.1). Lineage (NCBI taxonomy): Eukaryota > Viridiplantae > Streptophyta > Magnoliopsida > Fabales > Fabaceae > Vicia > Vicia villosa. Next base: position 26,049,722 of record NC_081185.1, read on the forward strand.
GACATGATTTTCTGTGACCAGTAAAGGCCATCCCTCATGTTCCAGAAAGTGCTAGACTTCGGCAGGTGCGAAACGAACCATTCGTATAACAGCGGTACGCAGCATGTGATTAATCCTCCTCGCTGCAGGTTTCTTGAATGCACAGAGTGATAAGCATCCGCAAGCAAGGTTGGAACTGGATTTCCAATTAAGAAGATCTTGATTGCGTTGATGTCGACGAAATCGTTAATGTTAGGGAACAAAAACAATCCGTAAATAAGCAAAGCCAAGACTTCCTCAAATGCGCTCATATCTTGGATGCTGACAAAGTACCGAGCTTGATCAAACAGGAATTTGGAGGACAATCCTTGAATTCCTCCTCTACTCACCATATGAGTTCTGATGTCGACTACGTTCAAAGGAGTAGTTGCAGCAATGATAACGTCGTCAGGATTCTTTTCCAAACCGGAGTACGGATCTTGCGCGTACACGGGTATTCCAAACAAACGAGAGTACTCCTCCAACGTAGGCATGAGCTGATAATCTGGAAAGGTGAAACAGTGATACGTTGGATCGTAAAACTGTACCAAGGTGGGAAGGATCCCATCCACCATGTTGGTATTGAGCAAAGGCAGAAGTTTTCCATACTTCTCCTTGAAAGCCTGGGGGTTGACCACCAGTTTTCCGAGCTTTCCCAGTTCCTCGACCTGGGGAATCTTGAAGGTGTATTTCCTAGCTCTCTTTCTTCCGTAATCCATGGTATAGATCCTTAAGTCCTTTCTCCGTTTCTCTCTTTCTATGAAGTTCAAAACGTTCGTTATTTAGTTTCCTTGAAAAACGGCTTGAAAAAGACTCTTTTTGTTTTTAATTGTTTATTAATGAATGATGCATGAATGCATGAATGCACACACAAGAATTTTAAACAAACATGGCGTTGAAGGGTATAGTGGTCATGAAGTCAAAACGCAGTCTCCCGCCCCAATGGTAAACTAAGGTTAAGGATTTTTGTACCTGTAGAACGGGTTCTAAGGGTCCCAGAGTTTTTGCTCAACCTTAAAGATACGTTGATTGGTATCTATAAGAGAGTTTTCTCTGAGTGTAGTATATGCGTGACAATTACTTCCGTAATCACCGCTCTACGTCCTAAAAAGGCTTTAAGTGGGGTTAATGTGTTTCTAGGTCCTCCTGGTACAAATCAGTCTCGGAATGCAGTGGCGCAGTTAATCACAACCAGCCAGGCAAATCCCAAGAGTAGACTTGGAAACCAAGATTAGAGGGCCTTCACCGGGAAGACATCCTCCATCCTATCTTATGTTGCACTCAAATCCGGGTATAGGATTTCTCACCACAAGGGGGAATCAAGCCCTTTCCCGATACAGAAAAAACAATATAAACAAATATAAATGCAGCAAACACATGATATGACACAGAGGTTAGGCAGGACCTCTCTTGTTTGAGGGGGAATTTGGCATCCCTAATTCCTCATTGGGGCTGGACCAGCAACAGGTCAACCATTGGTTTGGATGAAAAACCAAGGTTTTTTAACACTTATATCCCCAGCAGAGTCGCCATTTTTCTGTGGTGTCGTTTTCTTTTACCTCCCCGTTTCACTTGGGAGGACGGCACGCTAAACCCTTCACGCGAAATTTGGAAGGAGAATGCGCCCGTGGTGGGATGAATTTTATTTCAGTTCTTCCTACGATATCACACGAACTTTCTTATTGGTCCTACGAGTAGGAAAGGGAAAAAAAGATCTCAACTAAACCCTAGGAGTTTGCTAAGTGTGGGGATTTACACCTAGACTAGAAATTCTGGAGTCCGGGAGGTCGGTTATACATAGGGAAGTGTTTAAGCACCCTATATATCTGTAGTACTCTACAGGAACCTTCTCTGTGTCATTGTGATTGTGTTTGCTGCTAATGATTGGGAAAGTTTCTCCTTTGTGTTAGGAGAAGGAATTGAATTGTTTAAAGAAAGACAGACAGGTAGACAGACTGACTATTTTTGGTATTTTATTAGCTCGCTGAGATTCCTTGTGAACCTCATGCCTACATATCCCTAGTGGAAGTCAGAGCTTAATGTAGTTCGGGGAACTAACTAAGGAAATTAATTGTTTTTGGTGCCTTGCTTGAAGCTCAAGGTTGAAGCTTGGAATTAAATCTCTGTTTACAGTAAAGAGACATGAAATTATCTCTACAGAGAGGTATTTGTACTATTCTACCACAAACATTTAAAAGAGTGACAGAATAACTGGATTCATTCCATTCAAGAGGGGGACCTTACTTGTGTGTACAAGTATGCCAGTCAGATGCCTCTTAAATGAAAGAAAGATGCTCGTCCAAATTAGGGAAAGTGTACAAGTCTGGGGATGTGCCAGAGCATGTCTTTCAGAGTCCTAAATGGGAGACTTTGATTGAAATTGAAATTGAAATGTTTGTTTGTTTGAATGTGGTAGAGTAGTAAAAATATCTCTCTATGGAGATAAGCTATGTCTATCTACTGTATAAAAGATTTGACTTTAGCTGGCTTGTATGAGGCCCAAGCTTGAGGCTTTTTGATTGATTAATTAATATTATTGACTCTGGGAGATGACTCCACTGGGGATTAATTACAGGGTATTTTTGTGTTCTGTACAAAGCCCAGAATTGAGGCTGACTCTACTTAGGGAGACTCTATTTGTGTGCCTTGTACAAAGCCCAAGGTTGTGGCTAACTGTTGAGGATAATTGAATGAATGACTCTATTTTATGTGCCTTGTACAAAGCCCAAGGTTGTGGCTGACTCTAGCTAGGAAAAAAAACTATTTTCTGCCTTGTACAAAGCCCAAGGTTGAGGCGGACTCTTAAATGAATTAAGTATGGATGACTATATGGGGAAAGATCCTAAGTGTTAGGAATCTTTGACACATGAAAGATATGGTTTATCTGCCTTGTACAAAGCCCAAGGTTGTGGCTACTGAGTGATGAAGGACTCACTGGGGAGACTCTATTATCTGCCTTGTACAATGCCCAAGGTTGAGGCTGACTCTTGACAGGGGAGTTTTATTGTTTGGGTGCCTTGTATGAAGCCCAAGGTTGAGGCTAACTGTTTTTGTTGGTTTTGACTCTACTGAGGAGGTTTTATTTATTAAAAGACTGTTATTCTTTGGAAGCTAACCCTTTCCAGGGATTTTGACTCAGCTGGTGAATTTGTCTGTTGAAAGACTGACTTTTGTCATGTTTTTGGAGGCTGACCCTTTCCAGGGGTTTTGACTCTTTTGGGGAAATTATCTCCTAAGAGAAATGACTCTTTATTATTTTGACATTTAATGATTGACTTTGGAGGCTAACCCTTTCCAGGGGTTTTTATTGAAATGAAGGAATGTGTGGAAGCTAACCCTTTCCAGGGATTTTTGACTTTTTAGACAGATGTTGGAGGCTAACCCTTTCCAGGGGTTTTTATTGAAATGATTGATTTGGGTAGCACTCCATTAATTATTAAGGGATGAAAGGATTGGCAGAAAGATTATCTAGTGAGACTTCTTGTTTAAAGCCCAAGATGAAGGCTGACTCAATGCTGAGGATGATCAAACATGGATCCTAGACTCTGCTAAGGAAGATTGATGAAGATAAGGGTGACAGAGACTGTCCATGTCTCTCATTCCAAAAAGTGTCCTCAATGCAAAATTGAGACAAACTTAGCTTGTTTAAAGTTTGGTTTAAATTGGAAGAAACTCACCAGGGTAGGCTAAAAGGTGACTAAAGACCTGTTCCTATGTTTATAAGAAACCTGATGGGTCCTTGTATACAAGCTCAAGAGGAAGCTGGAAATGCTTTTAAGAAGCCTGTGGGTCCTTGTACAAAGCCCAAGAGGAGGCTAATCGAGGGTCCTTGTTATAGCACAAGAGAAAGCTATGTAGTTTTGAACTTATTTTGGCTCTAAGCAAATGGGTAAGAGGTTTCACCGGGAATAATTCCTCTTTGGGTGGATGTGTCCTATTATTTAGATTCTAAGGTTTTTGCCAAGATGTTTCACCGGGAATAATTCATCTTGGGGGTTTGAACTACAGATCTCTAATTAGGAAAGAGCCTTCACCGGGAAGACATTCTCAATCCTAGGTCATATTCCTATAATATATATATAGTTTAACTGTCCTAAGGTTTATACTCAAACGCAGTTCTAAACTAATATATGCACAGTTTATATTTGACAGTAATTTAAACAAAGACTGTAAATTGAAAGCTTGTAAAGCCTAACCTGGATGGAGTGGAGGCCATTGAAGAAGTATGTACAGAGCCTCAACAGTATTTTTGTTGTTTTGTTGATAACAGTTGAATATATATATGATAAACAGTTGATGGTTTTTGAAAACAGAAGAAGTGAAGATGGACAAAGGTCACATAGGTATCTGAAGAGTTTCACCGGGAATAATGCCCTTCAAATACCAGAAGAATGTTTTGAAAACAGAAAGAAGATTTTGAAAATACAGTTTTGAAAACAATCTAAGAAGAGAAGGTTTTTTGGGACTTACACTCTATTAGAGGCCCATTTGAAAATGATTTACTGTTATAAAAAGACAGTTGGAAAGAAAAGATTGAAATGATATAAGGTTTTGTCGCTTGAAAACCTTAACCGTCTGTTTAATCGGAGATTGAAAAGAGTTTTGCAAATTGACAAAAGTCAACTTAATCAAGGTAAAGATAAAATCTATACCTAATTAAGACCTAAATGATTAGGGTTTTATCATAAAATTATTTACAAGATAATTAGGTTAAAACAAAAAATGAAAATATATATTTAAAGTATTTTAGAAAACACTTAAAATATACTATTTTAAACCTAATTAAAATATATGAAATAAATAATATTTTTATGATTTTTTTGATTATTCATGAAATATGTATATCAAATAACAAGTGTGTGAAAAATGAAGTGAAAATGATTTAATTTGATAGGTGAATTAATTGTGTGAAGTTGTGAGAAAAATGAAGGAAATTAGTGGTAAAAATAATGTTTTGGTCTCACCATGGTTTGAACCCACGCCCTTTATGTTGCCAGTCCCAAAACAACACCACTGAGCCAACGCGCGCTTGGTGACAATGTAATGGTTTCGTTGCAATACATATGTTAATCAAGTGTATAGAAGCAAAAAAAGAAAATAAAATCAAAAGGTCTGGGGCGAGGGGGATTCGAACCCCAGACCTTGGGCACGCGCAACACACAAACACTCTTTACCACTGGGCTATCACATTTTAGTCGTTTATGAAACAACTACCATTCAATATAAAATAAACTTTAGCCTTGAATTTGAATTTTGCGCGCCACCACCATTGTCATCTTCAACCTCAAGCTTTCAGATTTTTGAAATTCTGAACTCTCTCAACTCTCAACCATTTGCAAAGATGTAAAGACCAAACTTGCTCTAAATTCACTCACGATTCCAGATATGTAACTAATATGAATTTATATTAACTATATCTACTGAATTATCTAAAATACGCGAAGAACCCTAAAATTTGAAATTCAAATTAAATGGCTATACTGAAGTATAAATGACTGATGATAGAGGGTTTTTAATCCTCTGATGATGCTGAATGAAGTGGTATTGAGTTTTAACCAAAAAGGTACACGAATTAAAGAGGTGGAGTTGAGAAACTTACCTCTGAAAATGAAGATCGTGAGGATGATAGAGACCACCTGGGCTTGAATGAATGATCTCAATAGCTTCCCTGAGACTCAATGATGCTAACTGGATGTTTATTATAGCCTGAATCCTTCTGAATTGTTCTATGGACCTCCCTCGATTTCAGCTTCAAGTGAACATGGAGGGTGTTGAATTTGGAGTTACAGATGAGCTGCAGCCATCTGGTTAGCTTCACTATGACCTGAGGAGTGTGCCTGGATGATTGGCTTGGTTCAGAACCTCCTGAATTACTCCATGGACCTCCAACTGCAAATGCTCCAAAGTGAGAGCAACAATGGTGTTCCTCCACTTACAGAAGTGATCCAGGTGCTTGGATCACCTCAAATGACCTCCCTTGAGATGTTAGAATGCTCACTTCCCAAAGATAAGCTCTGGTTTGAAGAAAACGATTCTTCTTGCCAAAGAACTTTGAAAAACAATGAACAAGAGGAGAGAAAGAGAAAGCAAGTAATATGGTTGCTTTGGTGTGTTTGATTACTGAGGTATGCTCTCTTATTTATAGGCAAATGATGCTGAGCAATTGGAGATAGTAAGCTTGCTTAATGAAGTCACTTTGGTTTCTTAGCCATGAAGAAATTCAAAGAATATCCTAAGTGCAATGATGAGCTCTTTGATACCACTCCCTAGCCATCGGTTTTGCTTGATCTTAGGGGACAAATTTGCTGCAGAAATGAGCTCCAATTGGTTGGGAGAAGATTCCTTTGATGAATCACCAATTTGCCATAAATTCAAAAATGTAATCATTACATAATCACATGCCTTTGTTTTTGGGAATCTTCTCTAATCCTTATGTAATGATGGAAATTGATGTATGGTATGGTTTCAGATGCATTAGAGGTCGTGTAGCATCACTTAGTGAAGCAAAATGCACAAAATTGCAAAGTTTCAAATTGTACATGACCTATAATTTTACTTCATGAGGCCAACTTTGAACAAGCATAACTCTTAGCTCAAATTGAATTTTGAGAAGGTTGAACACAATTTGGAAAGCCCTAAACATCTACTTTAAATCATTAGTTTATGTCTTCTTCAGAATCATTTGGGAAATTTGTGAAAAATGAGCCCAAAGTTGGATGAAAACTAGGTTAAAACACTTAGAAAAATTTCTAAGTGTTTATGACCTAAACTTCAAAATTTCCAAAACTTCATAAATGGTTGATCTTTTGAAAAAAGTTCCTTTGTAAGATGTTGTTTTATTTTGCAAGATCTACAACTTTCATGTTGGAAGTTTTTTGAGTTGTGTAGGTGAAATTTTGAGATCTCACCATGCCCTCAAAAACCCTAATTCCCGACTTTTCGCTCCTTGATGAATTTCTTTGAATTTCTTTGGCCAAATGACTTTGACATCCATATATTGATGATATTGATCTTTGAAAGTCATTTTTTGACCAAAAACCTTAAAAGTCAATGATGATCCTTCACAGTTGACTTTTGCCTGACAAAGTGAATTTTTGGACTTTTGTGTAGAAACAAGATCTTATCCTCAAATGAATGATGTAAATGGATTATATGGAGGTAGTAGAGATCCTTGAATCATGTCTTGAGTTTTGGATTCATGCCCTGATCAGAAGTCAACTATCTTGGTGAATTAGGTCAAAACCCTAATTTGTCGACCATGTGAAAGTAATGACTGTAGACTTTGAATTGAAGTGTGATGTCCAGTAGATCTTGTAATATGAGTTATTTGAAGATGATTGATGTCTTTGAATGACCCTCTGAGGTTTTTTAGGGTTTCCCAAATGTGATCCCTGATTTTAGTCCTTGATAGGCTCAAAACCCTAGTCTGGTGACCTGAGTAAACCTGTACTCAGATGACTGTATGTCTAATCAATCATAGATGAGAAAAAATGAAGTCCTTGAGCCCCATGATTGTATTAGGGACTAATCCTTGTATTGATTGATCCTTTGCCTGAGCTTTCTTGTCTTTGAGCATCCTCGATTGGATACCAGATGGAGAAGTAACTGCTCTGGGAACTTGTCTTGACCTGATGAAAAATCCTGAAGATATGTCATCTCAGGGGGGTCAAAAATTAGGGTATGACACTATATTGCATAAAAGTCGAGAAGTTCGTTAAACTTGCAAAATTTGGTATTTTGGAAGATTTTTGTGTGTTATACTACATAAAAGTCACAAAGTTTATTAAACTTTCAAAATTGGTTTTTTTTGAAGATTTTCGCATGCTATACTACATAAAGGACAAGAAGTTCGTTAAGCTTGCAAAGTTTGGTATTTTGGAAGATTTTCGTGTGCTATACGACATAAAAGTCACGAAATTCGTTAAACTTGAAAACTATGGTATTTATTAAGATTTTCGTGTGTTATACTACATAAAAGTCACGTAATTCGTTAAACTTGCAAACTTTGGTATTTTTAAAGAGTTTCATGTGTTATACTACCTAAATGAAACGAAGTTCGTTAAACTTGCATACATTGGTATTCTAAAACATTTCCGTGTGATATACCACATGAAATTCACGAAGCTCGTTAAACTTGCAAAATTTGGTCCTTTTGAAGATTTTCGTGTGCTATAACTTCATAAAAGTTACGAAGTTCGTTAAACTTGGAAAATTTGGTATTTTTGAATATTTTTTGAGCTATACTACATGAAAGTCACGAAGTTTGTTTAACTTGCAAAATTTGGTCCTTTTGAAGATTTTCTATGCTATACTACATTAAAGTCACTAAGTTAGATAAACTTCAAAACTTTGGTATTTTTGAAGATTTTCGTGTGCTATATTACATAACATACACAAAGTTCGTTAAACTTTAAAACATTGGTATTTTAAACGTTTTTCATGTGTTATACTACATAAAAGTCACGAAGTTACTTAAACTATTAAAATTTGGTCTTTTTGAATATTTTCATGAGCTATACTACATAAAAGTCACGAAATTCGATAAACTTGCAAACTTTGGTATTTATGAACATTTCCGTGTGCTATACTGCATACATGTCGCGAAGTTCATTAAACTTGCATACATTGGTATTTAGGAAGATATTCGTTTGCTATACTACTTAATAGTCACGAAGTCGTTAAACTTGCATAATTTGGTATTTTTGAAGATTTTTTTATGCTATACAAAATAAAAGTCAAGAAGTTCGTTAAACTTACCAAGTTTGGTATTTTGGATATTTTCATGTGTTATACTATATTAAAGTCATGAAATTCGTTAAACTTGCAAACTTTGGAATTTATGAATATTTCCGTATGCTATACTACATAAAAGTTACGAAGTTCGTTAAACTTGCAAAATTTAGTCCTTTTGAAGATTATTGTGTGCTATATTACATAAAAGTCACGAAGTTCGTTAAACTTGCAAATATTGGTATTTTGGAAGATTTTCGGGTGTTATACTACAAAAATTACATAAAGTTCGTAAAATTTGCATACATTGGTATTTTTGAAGTTTTTCGTGTCTTATTCTGCATAAAAGTCACGAAGTTGTTTGAACTTACGAAATTTTGTCTTTTTGAAGATTTGCAAGTGCTATACTCCATAAAAGTCATGAAATTCTTTAAACTTGGAAACTATTTTATTTATTAATATTTTCGTGCGCTATGCTACATAAAATTCACGAATTTCATTAAACTTGAAAAGGTTGGTCTTTTTGAAGATTTTCATGTGCTATATGTATTACATAAAAGTCACGAAATTCGTGAAAATTCTAAACTTTGGTATTTATGAAGAGTTTCATGTGCTATACTACATAAATGTTACAAACTTCGACAAACTTTCATACATTGGTATTTTGGAAGATTGTCGTGTGTATATACATGAAAGTCACGAAGTTCGTTGAACTTGCATACATTGGTATTTTGGAAGATTTTTGTTTGCTATCCTACATAATAGTCACGAAATTCGTTAAACTTGCAAATTTTGGTTTTTTTGAAGGTTTTCGCTTGCTATGCTACATAAAAGTCTAGAAGTTCGTTAAACTTGAAAAGTATCGTATTTTGGAAAACTTCGTGTGCTATACTACATCAAAGTCACGAAGTGCGTTAAAATTGCATAAATTGGTATTTTGGAAGATTTTCGTTTGCTATACTACATAATAGTCACGAAGTTCGTTAAACTTGCAAAACTTGATTTTTTTTTAAGATTTTCCCATGCTATATTACATTAAAGTCGAGAAGTTCGTTAAACTTGCAAAATTTGGTATTTTGGAAGATTTTTGTGTGTTATACTACATAAAAGTCACAACGTTTTTTAAACTTGCAAAATTGGTTTTTTTTGAAGATTTTCGCATGCTATACTACATAAAAGACAAGAAGTTCGTTAAGCTTGCAAAGTTTGGTATTTTGGAAGATTTTCGTGTGCTATACGACATAAAAGTCACGAAATTCTATAAACTCGAAAACTATGGTATTTATTAAGATTTTCGTGTGTTATACTACATAAAAGTCACGTAATTCGTTAAACTTGCAAACTTTGGTATTTTTAAAGAGTTTCATGTGTTATACTACCTAAATGAAACGAAGTTCGTTAAACTTGAATACATTGGTATTCTAAAACATTTCCGTGTGATATACCACATGAAATTCACGAAGCTCGTTAAACTTGCAAAATTTGGTCCTTTTGAAGATTTTCGTGTGCTATAACTTCATAAAAGTTACGAAGTTCGTTAAACTTGGAACATTTGGTATTTTTGAATATTTTTTGAGCTATACTACATGAAAGTCACGAAGTTTGTTTAACTTGCAAAATTTGGTCCTTTTGAAGATTTTCTATGCTATACTACATTAAAGTCATTAAGTTAGATAAACTTCAGAACTTTGGTATTTTTAAAGATTTCTGTGTGCTATATTACATAACATACACAAAGTTCGTTAAACTTTAAAACATTGGTATTTTAAACGTTTTTCGTGTGTTATACTACATAAAAGTCACGAAGTTACTTAAACTATTAAAATTTGGTCTTTTTGAATATTTTCATGTGCTATACTACACAAAAGTCACGAAATTCGATAAACTTGCAAACTTTGGTATTTATGAACATTTCCGTGTGCTATACTGCATACATGTCGCGAAGTTCGTTAAACTTGCATACATTGGTATTTAGGAAGATATTTGTTTGCTATACTACATAATAGTCACGAAGTCGTTAAACTTGCATAATTTGGTTTTTTTGAAGATTTTTTTGTGCTATAAAAAATAAAAGTCAAGAAGTTCGTTAAACTTACCAAGTTTGGTATTTTGGATATTTTCATGTGTTATACTATATTAAAGTCATGAAATTCGTTAAACTTGCAAACTTTGGAATTTATGAATATTTTCGTATGCTATACTACATAAAAGTTACGAAGTTCGTTAAACTTGCAAAATTTAGTCCTTTTGAAGATTATTGTGTGCTATATTACATAAAAGTCACGAAGTTCGTTAAACTTGCAAACATTGGTATTTTGGAAGATTTTCGTGTGTTATACTACAAAAATTACATAAAGTTCGTAAAACTTGCATCCATTGGTATTTTTGAAGTTTTTCGTGTCTTATTTTGCATAAAAGTCACGAAGTGGTTTGAACTTACGAAATTTTGTCTTTTTGAAGATTTGCAAGTGCTATACTCCATAAAAGTCATGAAATTCTTTAAACTTGGAAACTATTTTATTTATTAATATTTTCGTGCGCTATGCTACATAAAAGTCACGAATTTCATTAAACTTGAAAAGGTTGGTCTTTTTGAAGATTTTCATGTGCTATATGTATTACATACAAGTCACGAAATTCGTTAAAATTCTAAACTTTGGTATTTATGAAGAGTTTCATGTGCTATACTACATAAATGTTACAAACTTCGTTAAACTTTCATACATTGGTATTTTGGAAGACTGTCGTGTGTATATACATGAAAGTCACGAAGTTCGTTGAACTTGCATACATTGGTATTTTGGAAGATTTTTGTTTGCTATCCTACATAATAGTCACGAAATTCGTTAAACTTGCAAATTTTGGTTTTTTTGAAGGTTTTCGCTTGCTATGCTACATAAAAGTCTAGAAGTTCGTTAAACTTGAAAAGTATCGAATTTTGGAAAACTTCGTGTGCTATACTACATCAAAGTCACGAAGTGCGTTAAAATTGCATAAATTGGTATTTTGGAAGATTTTTGTTTGCTATACTACATAATAGTCACGAAGTTCGTTAAACTTGCAAAACTTGATTTTTTTTTTTAAGATTTTCCCATGCTATATTACATAAAAGTCGAGAAGTTCGTTAAACTTGCAAAATTTGGTATTTTGGAAGATTTTTGTGTGTTATACTACATAAAAGTCACAAAGTTTATTAAACTTGCAAAATTGGTTTTTTTTGAAGATTTTCGCATGCTATACTACATAAAAGACAAGAAGTTCGTTAAGCTTGCAAAGTTTGGTATTTTGGAAGATTTTCGTGTGCTATACGACATAAAAGTCACGAAATTCGTTAAACTTGAAAACTATGGTATTTATTAAGATTTTCGTGTGTTATACTACATAAAAGACACGTAATTCGTTAAACTTGCAAACTTTGGTATTTTTAAAGAGTTTCATGTGTTATACTACCTAAATGAAACGAAGTTCGTTAAACTAGCATACATTGGTATTCTAAAACATTTCCGTGTGATATACCACATGAAATTCACGAAGCTCGTTAAACTTGCAAAATTTGGTCCTTTTGAAGATTTTCGTGTGCTATAACTTCATAAAAGTTACGAAGTTCGTTAAACTTGGAAAATTTGGTATTTTTGAATATTTTTTGAGCTATACTACATGAAAGTCACGAAGTTTGTTTAACTTGCAAAATTTGGTCCTTTTGAAGATTTTCTATGCTATACTACATTAAAGTCACTAAGTTAGATAAACTTCAAAACTTTGGTATTTTTGAAGATTTTCGTGTGCTATATTACATAACATACACAAAGTTCGTTAAACTTTAAAACATTGGTATTTGGAAGATTTCCGTGTGTTATACTACATAAAAGTCACGAAGTTACTTAAACTATTAAAATTTGGTCTTTTTGAATATTTTCATGTGCTATACTACACAAAAGTCACGAAATTCGATAAACTTGCAAACTTTGGTATTTATGAACATTTCCGTGTGCTATACTGCATACATGTCGCGAAGTTCGTTAAACTTGCATACATTGGTATTTAGGAAGATATTTGTTTGCTATACTACATAATAGTCACGAAGTCGTTAAACTTGCATAATTTGGTTTTTTTGAAGATTTTTTTGTGCTATAAAAAATAAAAGTCAAGAAGTTCGTTAAACTTACCAAGTTTGGTATTTTGGATATTTTCATGTGTTATACTATATTAAAGTCATGAAATTTGTTAAACATGCAAACTTTGGAATTTATGAATATTTCCGTATGCTATACTACATAAAAGTTACGAAGTTCGTTAAACTTGCAAAATTTAGTCCTTTTGAAGATTATTGTGTGCTATAATACATAAAAGTCACGAAGTTCGTTAAACTTGCAAACATTGGTATTTTGGAAGATTTTTGTGTGTTATACTACAAAAATTACATAAAGTTCGTAAAATTTGCATACATTGGTATTTTTGAAGTTTTTCGTGTCTTATTCTGCATAAAAGTCACAAAGTGGTTTGAACTTACGAAATTTTGTCTTTTTGAAGATTTGCAAGTGCTATACTCTATAAAAGTCATGAAATTCTTTAAACTTGGAAACTATTTTATTTATTAATATTTTCGTGCGCTATGCTACATAAAAGTCACGAATTTCATTAAACTTGAAAAGGTTGGTCTTTTTGAAGATTTTCATGTGCTATATGTATTACATAAAAGTCACGAAATTCGTTAAAATTCTAAACTTTGGTATTTATGCAGAGTTTCATGTGCTATACTACATAAATGTTACAAACTTCGTTAAACTTTCATACATTGGTATTTTGGAAGATTGTCGTGTGTATATACATGAAAGTCACGAAGTTCGTTGAACTTGCATACATTGGTATTTTGGAAAATTTTTGTTTGCTATCCTACATAATAGTCACGAAATTCGTTAAACTTGCAAATTTTGGTTTTTTTGAAGGTTTTCGCTTGCTATGCTACATTAAAGTCTAGAAGTTCGTTAAACTTGAAAAGTATCGTATTTTGGAAAACTTCGTGTGCTATACTACATCAAAGTCACGAAGTGCGTTAAAATTGCATAAATTGGTATTTTGGAAGATTTTCGTTTGCTATACTACATAATAGTCACGAAGTTCGTTAAACTTGCAAAATTTGATTTTTTTTTAAGATTTTCGCATGCTATATTGCATAAAAGTCGAGAAGTTCGTTAAACTTGCAAAATTTGGTATTTTGGAAGATTTTTGTGTGTTATACTACATAAAAGTCACAAAGTTTATTAAACTTTCAAAATTGGTTTTTTTTGAAGATTTTCGCATGCTATACTACATAAAAGACAAGAAGTTCGTTAAGCTTGCAAAGTTTGGTATTTTGGAAGATTTTCGTGTGCTATACGACATAAAAGTCACGAAATTCGTTAAACTTGAAAACTATGGTATTTATTAAGATTTTCGTGTGTTATACTACATAAAAGTCACGTAATTCGTTAAACTTGCAAACTTTGGTATTTTTAAAGAGTTTCATGTGTTATACTACCTAAATGAAACGAAGTTCGTTAAACTTGCATACATTGGTATTCTAAAACATTTCCGTGTGATATACCACATGAAATTCACGAAGCTCGTTAAACTTGCAAAATTTGGTCCTTTTGAAGATTTTCGTGTGCTATAACTTCATAAAAGTTACGAAGTTCGTTAAACTTGGAAAATTTGGTATTTTTGAATATTTTTTGAGCTATACTACATGAAAGTCACGAAGTTTGTTTAACTTGCAAAATTTGGTCCTTTTGAAGATTTTCTATGCTATACTACATTAAAGTCACTAAGTTAGATAAACTTCAAAACTTTGGTATTTTTGAAGATTTTCGTGTGCTATATTACATAACATACACAAAGTTCGTTAAACTTTAAAACATTGGTATTTTAAACGTTTTTCATGTGTTATACTACATAAAAGTCACGAAGTTACTTAAACTATTAAAATTTGGTCTTTTTGAATATTTTCATGAGCTATACTACATAAAAGTCACGAAATTCGATAAACTTGCAAACTTTGGTATTTATGAACATTTCCGTGTGCTATACTGCATACATGTCGCGAAGTTCATTAAACTTGCATACATTGGTATTTAGGAAGATATTCGTTTGCTATACTACTTAATAGTCACGAAGTCGTTAAACTTGCATAATTTGGTATTTTTGAAGATTTTTTTGTGCTATACAAAATAAAAGTCAAGAAGTTCGTTAAACTTACCAAGTTTGGTATTTTGGATATTTTCATGTGTTATACTATATTAAAGTCATGAAATTCGTTAAACTTGCAAACTTTGGAATTTATGAATATTTCCGTATGCTATACTACATAAAAGTTACGAAGTTCATTAAACTTGCAAAATTTAGTCCTTTTGAAGATTATCGTGTGCTATATTACATAAAAGTCACGAAGTTCGTTAAACTTGCAAACATTGGTATTTTGGAAGATTTTTGTGTGTTATACTACAAAAATTACATAAAGTTCGTAAAATTTGCATACATTGGTATTTTTGAAGTTTTTCGTGTCTTATTCTGCATAAAAGTCACGAAGTGGTTTGAACTTACGAAATTTTGTCTTTTTGAAGATTTGCAAGTGCTATACTCTATAAAAGTCATGAAATTCTTTAAACTTGGAAACTATTTTATTTATTAATATTTTCGTGCGCTATGCTACATAAAAGTCACGAATTTCATTAAACTTGAAAAGGTTGGTCTTTTTGAAGATTTTCATGTGCTATATGTATTACATAAAAGTCACGAAATTCGTTAAAATTCTAAACTTTGGAATTTATGCAGAGTTTCATGTGCTATACTACATAAATGTTACAAACTTCGTTAAACTTTCATACATTGGTATTTTGGAAGATTGTCGTGTGTATATACATGAAAGTCACGAAGTTCGTTGAACTTGCATACATTGGTATTTTGGAAGATTTTTGTTTGCTATCCTACATAATAGTCACGAAATTCGTTAAACTTGCAAATTTTGGTTTTTTTGAAGGTTTTCGCTTGCTATGCTACATAAAAGTCTAGAAGTTCGTTAAACTTGAAAAGTATCGTATTTTGGAAAACTTCGTGTGCTATACTACATCAAAGTCACGAAGTGCGTTAAAATTGCATAAATTGGTATTTTGGAAGATTTTCGTTTGCTATACTACATAATAGTCACGAAGTTCGTTAAACTTGCAAAATTTGATTTTTTTTTTTTAAGATTTTCGCATGCTATATTGCATAAAAGTCGAGAAGTTCGTTAAACTTGCAAAATTTGGTATTTTGGAAGATTTTTGTGTGTTATACTACATAAAAGTCACAAAGTTTATTAAACTTTCAAAATTGGTTTTTTTTGAAGATTTTCGCATGCTATACTACATAAAAGACAAGAAGTTCGTTAAGCTTGCAAAGTTTGGTATTTTGGAAGATTTTCGTGTGCTATACGACATAAAAGTCACGAAATTCGTTAAACTTGAAAACTATGGTATTTATTAAGATTTTCGTGTGTTATACTACATAAAAGTCACGTAATTCGTTAAACTTGCAAACTTTGGTATTTTTAAAGAGTTTCATGTGTTATACTACCTAAATGAAACGAAGTTCGTTAAACTTGCATACATTGGTATTCTAAAACATTTCCGTGTGATATACCACATGAAATTCACGAAGCTCGTTAAACTTGCAAAATTTGGTCCTTTTGAAGATTTTCGTGTGCTATAACTTCATAAAAGTTACGAAGTTCGTTAAACTTGGAAAATTTGGTAGTTTTGAATATTTTTTGAGCTATACTACATGAAAGTCACGAAGTATGTTTAACTTGTAAAATTTGGTCCTTTTGAAGATTTTCTATGCTATACTACATTAAAGTCACTAAGTTAGATAAACTTCAAAACTTTGGTATTTTTGAAGATTTTCGTGTGCTATATTACATAACATACACAAAGTTCGTTAAACTTTAAAACATTGGTATTTTAAACGTTTTTCGTGTGTTATACTACATAAAAGTCACGAAGTTACTTAAACTTTTAAAATTTTGTCTTTTTGAATATTTTCATGTGTTAT
The DNA here is from genome assembly GCF_029867415.1 of Vicia villosa. Classification (NCBI taxonomy): domain Eukaryota; kingdom Viridiplantae; phylum Streptophyta; class Magnoliopsida; order Fabales; family Fabaceae; genus Vicia; species Vicia villosa. The sequence goes on from NC_081185.1 coordinate 26,066,537, forward strand.
ACTACATAAAAGTCACGAAATTCGATAAACTTGCAAATTTTGGTATTTATGAACATTTTCGTGTGCTATACTGCATACATGTCGCGAAGTTCGTTAAACTTGCATACATTGGTATTTAGGAAGATATTTGTTTGCTATACTACGTAATATTCACGAAGTCGTTAAACTTGCATAATTTGGTTTTTTTGAAGTTTTTTTGTGCTATACAAAATAAAAGTCAAGAAGTTCGTTAAACTTACCAAGTTTGGTATTTTGGATGATTTTCATGTGTTATACTATATAATAGTCATGAAATTCGTTAAACTTGCAAACTTGGGAATTTATGAATATTGTTCGTATGCTATACTACATAAAAGTTACGAAGTTCATTAAACTTGCAAAATTTAGTCCTTTTGAAGATTATCGTGTGCTATACTACATAAAAGTCACGAAGTTCGTTAAACTTGCAAACTTTGGTATTTTGGAAGATTTTCGGGTGCTATACTACAAAAATTACATAAAGTTCGTTAAACTTGCATACATTGGTATTCTGAAAGTTTTTCGTGTGATATACCACATGAAATTCACGAAGCTCGGTAAACTTGCAAAATTTGGTCCTTTTGAAGATTTTCGTGTGCTATAACTTCATGAAAGTTACGAAATTCGTTAAACTTGGAAATTTTGGTATTTTTGAATATTTTTTGAGGTATACTACATGAAAGCCACGAAGTTTGTTTAACTTGCAAATTTGGTCCTTTTGAAGATTTTCTATGCTATATTACATTAAAGTCACGAAGTTAGATAAACTTCAAAACTTTGGTACTTTTGAAGATTTTCGTGTGCTATATTACATAACATACACAAAGTTCGCTAAACTTTAAAACATTGGTATTTTAAACGTTTTTCGTGTGTTATACTACATAAAAGTCACGAAGTTACTTAAACTTTTAAAATTTGGCCTTTTTGAATATTTTCATGTGTTATACTACATAAAAGTCACGAAATTCGATTAACTTGCAAACGTTGGTATTTATGAACATTTCTGTTTTCTATACTGCATACATGTCGCGAAGTTCGTTAAACTTGCATACATTGGTATTTAGGAAGATATTCGTTTGCTATACTACATAATAGTCACGAAGTCGTTAAACTTGCATAATTTGGTTTTTTTGAAGATTTTCATGTGTTATGCTATATAAAAGTCATGAAATTCGTTAAACTTGCAAACTTTAGAATTTATGAATATTTTCGTATGCTATACTTCATAAAACTTACGAAGTTCGTTAAACTTGCAAAATTTAGTCCTTTAGAAGATTATCGTGTGCTATACTACATAAAAGTCACGAAGTTCGTTAAACTTGCAAACATTGGTATTTTGGAAGATTTTCGGGTGCTATACTACAAAAAATACATAAAGTTCGTAAAACTTGCATACATTTGTATTTTTGAAGTTTTTCGTGTCTTATACTGCATAAAAGTCACGAAGTTGTTTGAACTTACAAAATTTTGTCTTTTTGAAGATTTGCAAGTGCTATACTACATTAAAGTCATGAAATTCTTTAAACTTGGAAACTATTTTATTTATTAATATTTTCGTGTGCTATGCTACATAAAAGTCACGAAGTTCATTAAACTTGAAAAGTTTGGTCTTTTTGAAGATTTTCATGTGCTATATATATTACCTAAAAGTCACGAAATTCATTTAAATTCTAAATTTTGGTATTTAAGAAGAGTTTCATGTGCTATACTACATAAATGTTACGAACTTCGTTAAACTTACATACATTGGTATTTTGGAAGATTGTCGTGAGTATATACATGAAAGTCACGAAGTTCGTTGAACTTGCATACATTGGTTTTTTGGAAGATTTTTGTTTGTTATCCTACATAATAGTCACGAAGTTCGTTAAACATGAAATTTTTGGTTTTTTGGAAGGTTTTCGCTGGCTATACTAGATAAAAGTCAAGAAGTTTGTATGGTATTTTGGAAAATTTTCTTGTGCTATACTACATAAAAGTCACAAAGTTAGATAAATTTGCATACATTGGTATTTTCGAAGATTTTCATTTGCTATACTACATAATAGTCAAGATCTTCGTTAAACTTGCAAAATTTGGTATTTTGGAAGATTTTCGTGTGTTATACCACATAAAAGTCACGAAGTTTATTCAACTTGCAAAATTGGTTTTTTGAAGATTTTCGCATGCTAAACTACATAAAAGTAAAGAAGATCGTTAACCTTGTAAAGTTTGGTATTTTGGATGATTTTCGTGTGCTATACTACATAAAAGTCACGAAACTCATTAAACTTGCAAACTATGGTATTTATTAAGATTTTAGTGTGCTATACTACATAAAAGTCACGTAATTTGATAAACTTGCAAACTTTGATATTTATAAAGAGTTTCATGTGTTATACTGCGTAAATGAAACGAAGTTCGTTAAACTTGCATACATTGGTATTCTGAAAGATTTCCGTGTGATATACCACATGAAATTCACGAAGCTCGTTAAACTTGCAAAATTTGGTCCTTTTGAAGATTTTTGTGTGCTATAACTTCATAAAAGTTACGAAGTTCATTAAACTTGAAAAATTTGGTATTTTTGAATATTTTTGTGAGCTATACTACATGAAAGCCACGAAGTTCATTTAACTTGCAAAATTTGGTCCTTTTGAAGATTTTCGTGTGCTATACTACTTTAAAGTTACGAAGTTAGATATATAAACTTCAAAACTTTGGTATTTTGGAAGATTTTCGTGTGTTGTATTACATAACATACACAAAATTCGTTAAACTTTAAAACATTGGTATTTTAAAAGTTTTTCGTGTGTTATACTACATAAAAGTCACGAAGTTATTTAAACTTTTAAAATTTGTTTGAATATTTTCATGTGCTAGGTGTTTGGAGGAATGTCACATGAGATGGTTCAACAGTTTTTCAGACAAATGCAATCAGAATTCGAGATGAGCCTTGTTGGTGAACTAACCTATTTTCTTGGTCTGCAAATCAAACAGATGGAAGACTCCATTTTTTTATCTCAAAGTAAATATGCAAAGAATATAGTAAAAAAAATTGGGATGGAAAATGAAAGTCATAAGAGAACTCCTGCTCCCACCCATCTGAAGTTATCTAAGGATGAGAAAGGAGTAAGCGTAGATCAACATCTATACATAAGTATGATAGGTAGTGTAACACCCTGGATTTATGTTACCCCGCAGGGCTTTCGGCCTACCAAGCATGTCACCAGCTTAATCAATAATCCCCCTAGGTCCACTTACCGGCTTCCCAGGAAATATTGTTTTTGCCTCCCGCAGGAATCGAACCACGTACCTAGGGGTTAAGTACGTATTCATAGCAATTCCTGCTACCAATTGAGCTAGTAGCTCAAGTGGTAGCAAGAATTGCTATGAATACGTACTTAACCCCTAGGTACGTGGTTTGATACTAGCTCATGTGGTAGCAGGAATTGCTATGAATACGTACTTAACCCCTAGGTACGTGGTTCGATTCCTACGGGAGGCAAAAACAATATTTCCTGGGCAGCCGATAAGCGGACCTAGGGGGAGTATTGATTAATCTGGTGACATGCTTGGTAGGCGGGAAGCCCTGCGGGGTAAGCGGAAATCCAGGGTGTTACAGGCAGCCTACTGTATCTCACAGCTTGCAGACCTGGCATTGCTTTTGCTGTAGGAGTGTGTGCAAGGTATCAACCTGAACCCAAAGTCAGCCATCTCAATCAAGTCAAAAGGATTCTTAAATATGTAAATGGGACAAGTGACTATGGAATGTTATATTCTCATGGTTCCTGCTCACCGCTGATTGGATAGTATGATGTTGATTGGGCAGGGAGTGTTGATGATAGGAAGAGCACTTCTAGTGGATGTTTCTTTCTGGGTAATAACCTTATTTCCTGGTTCAGCAAGAAGCAAAATTTTGTATCTCTGTCGACGGTTAAGGCTGAGTACATTGTTGTGGGAAGCAGCTGCTCCCAGCTTGTATGGATGAAGCAGATGTTGACTGAGTACAATGTCCAACTGTAATACGGTGAACTGACTTTATCGAAATGTGCGGATAGCAAGAGTCACCACCGACTTTTATTTTATCCAATTGGAAAGGCAAAAAGAACAGGAAAGACCTTTGAAAGATTTTGAGTTCGGGGGGTAAGTTATACAAAGGGAAGGTGTAAGGCACCCTTTGCATCCATGGTTATCCATGGGCTCTTAAATGCTTAGCTCACTTTGTTTGAATTGTTTGAAAAGTAGGGTGTGAATAGAAAAGATTTTGTTAAGGACTTTAGCTTGTAAATAAGCGTAGCCTTGTTTTGAAAGTATTTGAAAAGAGAGGTGTGAAAAGTAATTTGAATTTTTGTATTGATTGTGAGCAAGCAATTAAGAACTACCGACCCTAAGTTCGTCTTTCTTGTTCTTTAAGTCTTTCGTTTGAAAGGGTCTATCCATACCATGAGAGGGCAGGAAGTCTTTCAATTGGATGTGCGGGTCATCGAAGATAATCGTTCGCCATAAGACTGTCCCTACCATAAAGAGGGCAGGTAGTCTAAGGGAAGGATATAATAGTCATTTAGGCAACAGTAAGGATATCTTAGCATTCGAAGGGACTATCACCATTTAATCGAGGGACGAGATCATATTTATCGTAGGCAACTCGAAGGGACTATGATCTTTTATTGGAGGGACGTGGTGATTTTTGAATCGCAGGCGGCAAGCTAAGGTATCCCTACGCTCGAAGGGACTTGACTATTTGATCGAAATCGAAGGCAACAGGCAACAAGAAGGGTACCCTAAAGGTGCGTGTGTGTAGCAATCACGTGTTAGATTCGGATATTTAATCTTGAATTAGTGATCTACGTCCAGTTATTAGTCTTGTCACTCCCTAATTTACTAACCACGTAGTTAATATAATAACAGAAAATAAATTGCGGAAATTAAATCCTACGCTATTACAGAGCTTCGGGATTGGGGGGATACATAACCAAAAAATGGGGGAAATAAAATCCTAATTACTATTACATTACAAAAATTGCAACCTCTACACCTTCTAGAATTTAAATAACAGAGATTAAATAATGACATAAATAATTAAATAACAGCATAATTTAATAAAAGACGACATTTAAACAAACATGCGACATTCAAGAGTTTTGAGATGAGAAGAGAATCGTGAATTGAATTTTAAGTTTTTGAAAACAAATTTGTGGTGATAAACCTTAAATCTTACAAGTTAAAGGGAAAACCTAAGATTATGTTTATGATTAATTTTAACAAGCCTAAAAATAAAATGTTAGCCTAATGGAGAAAACACCAACCTTACAGTTAATGGGCAATACCTACCTAATTAGGGTTAAGGGGAAAGGTTAATTATAAAACCTAAAATTAATTTATTATTACACCTCAAATTAAATAAAATTAATAACCTAAAATTAATTAAAATTATTAGCCTGAAATTAAATTATTATCTAAAATAAAAAATCATAATAATTAATTAAATCTAAAATTAGTTATCTAATTGTTAAGACTAATCCTAATTTAAATTAAAAACTAAAAGAAATTCAACTAAAGAAAAACTAAGTTAAAAAAGAAAAAAAAAAGACAAAATAAGAAAAATAATAAATAAATAAATAAATAAATAAATAAAGGAAAAGAAAACCTGGCTGGGCGTTTGGATCGGGTGCTTCCAGTCTTTGAGGGTGTACGGTGGAAGAGCGCGTCTGGAGCGTTGGATCTTTGGAATGATGAGATCTGATGGTCAGCATTGAAGGTGTACCGTACGTTCTTACGGACCATGCGTGTTGGATCTTGTGGAGATAAGTATTTTGATAAAGTAAAAATAATATATGGCAGCTCCAGGAATCGAACCAGAGTCCCTTTAGTGACATATCTTCACTCGCCAGCCAACTGAGCCAAGTTCTTGATTTGTTAGTAAGATAATCATGATTTAATAAATATAATACACGCGCACTAATATTAATTTCAAATGAAAGTCAAAGTGGGCCCCCTGGTTGCGCCTGCAGCCAATGAAGTACGGAGAGAGAGACGCTCGTTTTTGACCAACGAATCAGGTAAAGCCACATGACGGTCAAGAATTCAACGGTCACTATTCATCATCTCTTTCATCCATACCTGCGGATTCTTCCATGGACCTTGCTGCGAAATTTCTTGCGAGTTTTCATGGCTATTCCTACACATATTCAAACTAAAAAAAACACGTTACATGAAACGAGAAGATGTCCAGATTCACTAATCCAGACGTTGTGAGTTCAATGGTGATTGTGGTTTGGAGTATAACGGTCTGCATCTACAAAACCGAATCACAAAAACATTGTGCCCTAGCCATGGCATATTCCATTCCCTGCGTTAAAACTCACAAATAATGGTTCAAAACAGTCCTAAATATGATCATGAACATAAAGGTATGCATATAATAGATTCATGTTATGTGAACTAAGAGTTTGAAATTTAAACTTTACTTTCACGATGGAGCAACTTGGAGGTGATGATTGGTCGCGTGCTATGCCTCAACAAGGGTTGGGAACGATTCCTCAGGTCTCCAAGAGTATGATTCAGCGCTTATAATTGAATGAGAGAGGTTCTTTCACGAAAAAATCTTTGCCCTAGTTTATAGTGAAATTTGGAACCCTTGCTCTTGGCTGCTCCCTTCCTAATTTTGTTCCCCTAATGACTGAGTATGTTGTGGAATATATAGGGAGTAACTTAGGGTTAGAAGTTTTGGAGGAAATCAAATAATTGATTGAAAAAGAATCCAAAGAAAATTTGATTGATTTTTTGCATGAAAACTTGCCAAATTGGTATAAAATATTTCCAATTTTTCCTTGAACGAAAATCACTTGATTTGCCTTGATTATTGATGATATATTGAATCAAATTTGGGACCAAATATAATCTTTGGCTATTTCTAGCATTTTATTCAATTTACATTGAATTTAAATGATTTAAATTCAAAATAAAATAAATAATAAATACTAAAAATGATGGGAATGGTTATGGGTCGTGGATGGTCTTAAAATAAAGATTGGATGAAAAGAAAATAGGCCCATTTGGAAATATTTGGAATTTTGGACCTTTTCTCTTCATACACGCCCTTGAAAATAGGTGAACTTGTACACCTTGCCATTTCCTCATACTTCAACATTTTTCAAATTTCTTGAACTTTTTAGAAACCTTGAAGAGTCCTCTAACCAATGTTTTTGGTCTCATGTCAAAGTAATTTTCCATTCTCCTTGTATGCTCTTTTGGAAAAAATGACTTTTGGTAGACTTTTGAAAAGGACCTATAATGTTTTGATCCATATCTCCCACATGAAGCATTTTTAGACTTGGCATGTGAGAGAAAAACTTGTATAGAATTCAATTTCCTTCAAAATGAGCTTTGGATGGAAAATTTCTGATGTTCCATGTGAGAGTTATGGCTGGTCAAAGTTTAGTTGACTTTTCCTATAAAAACCCTAATTTAGAAACCTTTTGATTTGTTGATTTTCGATCTTCCCTTGATGAACCATGATCAATTTTTGATCAAATGGTGAATGACACTTCAATATGAGGATCTTGACAAAAAATTAGGAGTTTTGACTTTCCTTTGACCACAGTTGACTTTTAGGTTAACTTAGTCGACTGTTGACTTTTTGAGTGACCAATCCTTTGAATTGAGACTTGATACTTGTCCTGGAGATAATGTGAGATATATTGAGCCATATGAGATGCCTTGGAGCCATTGATTCACTGTTTTTCTTTGAATAAGCCAAACCCTAATTCTCTGATCTTTGCTTAGGAGAGTGTGTCTTGAAGCTTTGTGTTTTGATTTGAATTTGAATAGGAGAAAATGTGTGGGCAAATTTTGGGGTATGACAGCTGCCCCTGTTCAATTATCTTAAACCTGAAGATGTAGAGTGGTTTGTATGCCAGTCGGTATCTGAAGGTGGAAGATGATTGAACACTAGAATACCCAGAAATTTGCCCTTGCTGAAGTAGGGACCTTTGTCGGAGATGGGCTTGAAGATGCCATCCAGTAAATCATGCATTAGATTATGTTTGGAGTGTTTGAGAATTGGTTACTTAAATGTTGATCGTGTCATTACTGTTCGTAGTAGATGAATTAGATCTTTGAGCGTTGACCGTTACGGAACCGTCCGAGGTTGCCGCTTTTAGACTTTGAAAGTTGATTATTTAAGGAACCGTCTGAGGTATCGACTTAAATTTGAAGGTAGGTTGTTTAAGGAACCGTCTGAGGTATCGACTTTAAATCTGAAGGTAGATCATTAAGGAACCGTCTGAGGTACCGACTTAGATTCGAAGGTAGATCATTAAGGAACCGTCCAAGGTATCGACTAAGATCCAAAGGTAGATCATTAAGGAACCGTCCAAGGTATCGACTTAGATCCAAAGGTAGATCATTAAGGAACCGTCCAAGGTATCGACTTAGATCCGAAGGTAGATCATTAAGGAACCGTCCAAGGTATCGACTTAGATCCGAAGGTAGATCATTAAGGAACCGTCCAAGGTATCGACTTAGATCCAAAGGTAGATCATTAAGGAACCGTCCAAGGTATCGACTTAGATCCAAAGGTAAATCATTAAGGAACCGTCCAAGGTATCGACTTAGATCCAAAGGTAAATCATTAAGGAACCGTCCAAGGTATCGACTTAGATCCAAAGGTAGACCATTAAGGAACCGTCCAAGGTATCGACTTAGATCCGAAGGTAGATCATTAAGGAACCGTCCAAGGTATCGACTTAGATCCGAAGGTAGATCATTAAGGAACTGTCCAAGGTATCGACTTAGATCCAAAGGTAAATCATTAAGGAACCGTCCAAGGTATCGACTTAGATCCAAAGGTAGATCATTAAGGAACCGTCCAAGGTATCGACTTAGATCCGAAGGTAGATCATTAAGGAACCGTCCAAGGTATCGACTTAGATCCAAAGGTAGATCATTAAGGAACCGTCCAAGGTATCGACTTAGATCCGAAGGTAGATCATTAAGGAACCGTCCAAGGTATCGACTTAGATCTGAAAGGTTTTGAAGTTGTTTATTTGACTGCAGCAGTAACCTGAAAAAGGTAAAGTTAGTTTTTTTTTATGCCATGTCATGATGCATGGGTTATGTAATGAGTCCCACAAAATAAATGAGAAACTTTGTATGTTATGCATGAGTTCATTATGAGGTAATGTATGCGATGTATGAATATGTTTATGACATATGATATGTGAATATGAGTTGTCTTGATTGAGAAAATAAATCTCTATGTCTGTGTGACTTTATTGTCCGATCTTGTCTTGAGGATGCTCAGCTGGGGATTCATGGTTTCCGCTTGGGGATGATCAGTGACTTGATGTTCCCTGATTGGGGATTAGAGATATTAATACACCATGTTGGAGAAGAGCAAAGTGTTGGAGAACCGGTAGTGTTGAAGATGTAAACTCTGTTGGGGAGTCAGGTCTTTGTCGGGACGAGTATGTTTGAAGACATCTTCTTGAGAATTGCTCTGTGGGGATATGATCTTGTGAACTCGGAGCTGTGGGACGACATGGATGACTTGAACATTGCCCCAAGTATTATAGTAACTACCATTCCTGGATTTGATTAGTACACACCGCTGAGTATTGACCAAGATGTCAAACTGGACTTGCATAGATTTGCCCCTGCTAGTAAGGACTTTTTGGAAAGATTCTCCTCGCGAGGACCTTGTGAGATGTGTACTCTGGGTGACATGCCCCTAGTACTTAGTGTGATGCGCCTGACTGATCGGGCGGTAGCTTCGGCCCCACTTGGGTGCATGCCCCTGATTGTTAATGCTTCTGAGATATTTTGAAATTCGACCTGATTATCCCAAATTGATCGGGAAATAGTTGGAAACTCACTTGATATAGGCATTTGAGAGTTTCTTGGAATTTTGACTTGATTGCCCCAGATTGATCGGGAAGAACGTGCCATGCCCCTTGTATACGTAGGAGACATTGCTTCTTGGAGTAATCTGTGTTGGTCGGGATAACTTTGAGTCATTAGCCATACCCTGTGCAAATCCTTTTTGTTGCTGACATTTGAAATTATGTAGCAGAATATGTTTAATAATGTATTCATGAGATGCAATGCATACGTCTGTCTTGAGTTTTTGCAAAACATTAAAACAGGAGATGTACAAGCGTGATATTTGTAAAAACGTGGTGTTCTTAAAAAAATGAAATACCAACTCAGCATTTGTGGTAAACCTTAAGGAGTCGGGATACCTTTGTTGTGACAGTATGCTTTCGAACTAACCATGCTTCAGTTAGGACTTTCAAGGGTTGTAACGTGGCTTGGTTCACGGTTTAAGAAACAAAGGATAATGGCTCAAAATTTATTAATACCCATCCCCATCTTCGTGATGTTCTTCGATCCTATGCTCAGTTAACTTTGCGTTTCATCTTTAGTAAAGCTTGAAGTGTTAACATTGATATTTGATAGTGGTTGAAGCACCAGAAGTTTATTTGGACAGTCAATCATCCTTCTTTGTAATTCTTTTTGCTTTGGTCGAGGATTTGTAGTGACCTCTTTTTTTCTTTGATTTTTGTTATCCCTAACTTTTGCCTGAACTGCTTATTTTTTTATTACAGTCAGCGGGATGCCTTGATTTTTGCCTAAGTCTTCTTTTTGATTTTTTGACTTAGCAGGCTTTTCTTTGTATGTATGTTTTTCATCATTTTTTGAAAGATACTGACTGCCTTACTTAATGATTGATGAACCATCATTGGCTTTTGATTGACATCTCCAACACTTCTTTGATGTGTGCGGATGAACGCTTGTGATTGAAACCTTTTTTGACAGGTGTACTGAATGATTCTCTCAAAATAGGATGCACAGCCAAAATAACTGAGAACTACCCTACCCCAGGTTATGATCAAGGGTTTTAATTAGTAACAGAAAGAAACTTCTACTTCTTAGGCTCAAAGGGGTTGACGAGGGATTAACATCCTTATATCTCCACTGTTTAGGAATTGAAACAATGTCTGTACATCGTCAGCATAGTCCGCTCAAAAGCATACTGTATGAGGTTGCGGTATCGTTTTCGTCATCCTCCCTCAAAAGGTATACAGCTTTAGCAGGAGTCGAATATCACAAAACATATGCAAAGTAAATACACAATTTAAAATGAGTGATAGCGAAATAATTTAATCAAGACAAACATATGCAATGCACTAATGATGATTATTAAGACAGATAATGTCTATCATGAGTCAAATGTTTAAACAAACAGAAAAGAAACTTGCTGATGAAAGTAGATCTAATGATCCAAAAGTTCATCCGTCTAGGCGTCAATTAGTCTTGTCATGACTAGGCATAGGAGCGGTGATCGCCACAGGAGTTTCAGGAAGGTTGAATTTGATCAGATCTCGATTCTTATTCGTCAATGTTCAGCAATTGTTATTGTCATGTCCAGGACTATTGAAATGGTATGCGCAGCTCGTATTGAGTTTGTAAGTCAAGCTTCTCCAACATTGTGTTTTGATGAAGACAACTTTAATTCTCTCAAGACCATTTATATAAATATATATATATATATATATATATATATATATATATATATATATATATATATATATATATATATATATATATATATATATATATATATATATATATATATATATATATATATATATATATATATATATATATATATATATATATATATATATATATATATATATATATATATATATATATATATATATATATATATATATATATATATATATATATATATATATATATATATCAAAGAAGAAGGAAAAAAGATGCATAAATTCATTTAATCAAACTTTCAAGGTATATGAAATTATTGCCATATATAATTTTAGTGCTCAAAATAAATTAATCATGCATATTAAAATTTAATAAATTTTTTTTTCAAAGTTTCCCTTTTTAAAAAAAAAATTATTATACGACATTTTTTTTTCTTCTCTTAAAAATAATAATTTTATTTTTTTTCAATGAATTGTCTTATGAGACAATAGAGTGTTTCATGTCTCTATTTGTGTATCTTTAAAAAATATGTTGAACCAATATATTGCCTTTTTGAAACAATAGTTACTTTAAGATTTGAAAACAAATTTATGTTAAACTAATCTATAATTTTCTGGTGGGTCTGTTAGATAGAAAACATTTTTTGTATTAAGTTCATAGATTGGCATGTGACTCTAATAGAATGGTTTAATGGTTTACTTTTTTTAAAAAAATATATTCGTTGTGAGTAAGTCAATTGATTGGCTTCTTGATGCAGTTAATTGTTCGCCACTGTTTGAAAATATTTCGTGAAACAATGTTTTGTTTTGAATAAAATGTCTTTATTACGTTACGGTTTTCTTTCAAAAATAGATACCAACCATTGCCATGTTATACATAGAGTTTCCTCAGTCTATATATTTTATTTTCAAATTAATTTTTTTAGACACTTCTTTCAATCAATAAAAAAATTCTCTGCATATTTTTACCAAATAGAAATTTTATCAAGTGATACTTTTGAGTCATATTTTTCATATAATATTCATAAAGTATCTTGAGCACTTAAGAGAGGAGCAATTCTTGGATGGACACGAACCTAAATCCATATATTTAGGCACAACCAATAAGAAGAGAGAGAATTTAAATTTATTTAAAATTTAATTTCGTTTTTAATTGCCAACATGGAGGGTGGTTGTGATAATTAGAGGAGAGAGATAATTTTAATTTTATTATTTAATTAATAAAAAAATGTGATTGGTTGTGTGTAAATCCAGGTGTTATAGCTGTGTCCATCTAAGTATTTTCCCTTAAGAGAGTATATTGTTCTTGAGTTTCATATTTGAAAGAGAATAAGTCCTTCATAGGATTTATATACTACAAATTTATTTATTCAAAAATTCTTGTTTGTATCACATCTTATTTTTCCAAGATTGTTGGAATTAAGATTGTGTGAAGTGTATTCCTTGTTTTCAGGATTGTTGGAAACAAGAAGTTGAAAGTCAGAGGATTGTTCTCATTTCAACTTGATAAATCCAAGAGGATTGTTCTTGGTGGTTTGGGTGTTAGAAGATTGTAGGATAAGTCTTGGGATTAGGCTTGTACAAATATCTAACAATAGTGAAATCTCTTTCGTGTTGAAAGGGGACTGGAGTACTCTCGGATTGTGAGGGGAACCAGTATACATCATTGTGTTCTTTACTTTTCCGCATTTTACCGCTTTCATCACTATTACCAAGAAAAGAAAAGAACCATTCAAAAACCTTCAAACACTTAACAAAAAATTAGTAGAAGTATTCTCATAAAACCGATTAATTTTTGAAAACCTAATTCACCCCCCCCCCCCTTAGGCGCACTCTTAAACTTACATTTGGTATCAGAGCAGGTTATAGGTAACCTGTTCCTAAAGATCCAGAATGGCTTCCGCAAATCAAAATCCAGTTTTTAGAGATGGTGGTAGTAACAACAAGCCTCCATTATTTTGTGGTGAATACTTTGACTTTTGGAAAATCCGAATGAAGGCTCACTTAGAAGCACAAGGAGAAGAAGTATGGGAAGCTGTCCAAAATGGTCCCTTTGTTCCTACAACTGTTGTCGATGGTGTTGAATCAACAAAGCTTAAAGTTTCATGGAATGATGATGATAGAAAGAAGGTTCTTGCTGACAAAAAGGCTATCAATCTTCTTCAAGGTGCTCTTAGTATGGATGAATTTTTCCGAGTATCGGCATGTACAACAGCAAAGGAAATATGGGATACTCTTGTAGAAACTCATGAAGGTACCACCGAAGTTAAAAGATCAAGATTGAATACCTTAAGTCAAGAATACGAACTGTTTAGAATGAAGCCCAGAGAAACTATTCTCGAATTGCAAAAACGATTCGTTCATTTAACAAATCACTTGAAGGCACTTGGTAAGACCCTCACTACCGAAGAACTAAATCTAAAGGTGCTTAGATCTTTCACAAGAGAATGGCAACCGAAAGTAACAGCGATATCCGAGAAAAAGAATCTATCAAAGATGACTTCTGCAACCTTGTTCGGTAAACTTCAAGAATATGAAACAGAACTCGGAAGACTTGAAACGCGTGAAATTCAAATAAAAGATTTAAAAGATATTGCCTTGAAGACAAGAGTCAAGCATCATGACAGCAATCAAGAGGATGAATCCACTAGTGAAGAAGATAATGAGTTTATCAAAAAGTTTGAAAAATTTCTAAGAAAAGAAAGGAAAAAGGAGATCATTAAAGATGAAGCACCAACAAGGAAGATTAAATGCTTTGAATGTGGAGAAAGAGGACATGTCAAAAGTGAATGCCCTAAACTTGAAAAGAAGAACAAATACTTCAAGAAAAATAAGGATAAAAAATCAAAGAAAGCATATGTAGCATGGGATGACAATGAAATAAGTTCATCTTCAGATGAAGAACATGTGAATCTTGCATTGGTAGCAACACACCATTCTGATGATGAAGACAATGAGGTTAGTAATGAATTTTCCCTTTTTGATAATGATGTTCAAGGTGCTATAAATGAATTATTGAATGAATGCAAAATCTTGTATAAAACCGTATCAACTCAAAAGAAACAAATCAAAACTCTTGAAGAGAAAATGGATACCAAGCAGAAAGATTTTGATGTTGAAAAGAAACAATATGTTGATAAAATAGAACAAAAATATACATGTAATAATGTGAATCACTTTCTTTTCAAATTGTTCAATTAAAGAGAGTACTTGAAAGGTATGAAAAAGGACAAATTGGGTTGGAAGGTGTCCTTAGGCAACAAAGATTCCCTAATGATAAAAGTGGTCTTGGATATGCAAAGTCTAACAAACCAAGTACTAGTAAAACTATTTTTGTGAAGGCAAGTGAACAATTCAACAAATTGGATAAAGCACAAAAGGTTCATCATCATCCTAAAAGGTTTCCTAAAAAGAAACCATATGTTCCTAGATATAAAAGTAATTTTGTTCCTACTTGTTTTTATTGTGGTATTGTTAGTCATACACCTAATGCTTGCTATGTAAGAAATTTCAGTGTGGCAAGTGGTCATTATGTGTGGCTTAAGAAAGGAACTAACTATGATGGACCCAAAGCACATTGGGTACCAAATCAAACTTAATTTGTTTTGTAGGTTTGCTTGAGGACCACTTAAAATCTATGGTGTTTTTTACAAGTGGTGGTTCTAAGCATTTGATGGGAGACATAAACTAACTTTCAAATCTAGTTCTAAAGTCCAAGGGTGATTTCACATATGGGAAATACCTTAAAGGAATAATTCTTGGCATTGGCAAAGTTGAAGTACTAACTTTCACATCCATTTGAAGATGTACTTGATGTTGAAAGACTAAAGAAAAATCTTCTATGCAAAAGCCAACTTTGTGACAAAGGCTTCAAAATAATATTCACCAAAGATGAATGTTTTGTCACTCACGAGGTAAAACTCATAGGTATAAATTGTTTTTATTTTCATAAATTTCTCTACATTTTTAAAAGTCTTTTCCCATCCTTTTTGCTAATGACAAAGGGGGAGAAGATATATGTGTATGTGTATGCTTGTCTCTAACTTTTACAGCCATAAAGAAGTCAAATTCTATATGAATCAAGAGAGATCTTTGATCAAAGGGGAGTTATCAAAGTTAGGGGGAGCTTTCACATAATAACTTCTCATTTATTCTAAGAGATTCAAGCATTTCAAATTTCAATGGTTGTCATCATCAAAAAGGGGGAGATTGTAAGTCAAACTTCTCCAACATTGTGTTTTGATGAAGACAACTTTAATTCTCTCAAGACCATTTATATATATATATATATATATATATATATATATATATATATATATATATATATATATATATATATATATATATATATATATATATATATATATATATATATATATATATATATATATATATATATATCAAAGAAGAAGGAAAAAGATGCATGAATTCATTTAATCAAACTTTCAAGGTATATGAAATTATTGCCATATATAATTTTAGTGCTCAAAATAAATTAATCATGCATATTAAAATTTAATAAAAAAAATTTTCAAAGTTTCCCTTTTTAAAAAAAAAAGTTATTATACGACATTTTTTTTTTCTTCTCTTAAAAATAATAAAAAAAATTTTTCAATGAATTGTCTTATGAGACAATAGAGTGTTTCATGTCTCTATTTGTGTATCTTTAAAAAATATGTTGAACCAATATATTGCCTTTTTGAAACAATAGTTACTTTAAGATTTGAAAACAAATTTATGTTAAACTAATCTATAATTTTCTGGTGGGTCTGTTAGATAGAAAACATTTTTTATATTAAGTTCATAGATTGGCATGTGACTCCAATAGAATGGTTTAATGGTTTACTTTTTTTAAAAAAATATATTCGTTGTGAGTAAGTCAATTGATTGGCTTCTTGATGCAGTTAATTGTTCGCCACTGTTTGAAAATATTTCGTGAAACAATGTTTCGTTTTGAATAAAATGTCTTTATTACGTTACGGTTTTCTTTCAAAAATAGATACCAACCATTGCCATGTTTTACATAGAGTTTCCTCAGTCTATATATTTTATTTTCAAATTAATTTTTTTAGACACTTCTTTCAATCAATAAAAAAATTCTCTGCATATTTTTACCAAATAGAAATTTTATCAAGTGATACTTTTGAGTCATATTTTTCATATAATATTCATAAAGTATCTTGAGCACTTAAGAGAGTATATTGTTCTTGAGTTTCATATTTGAAAGAGAATAAGTCCTTCATAGGATTTATATACTACAAATTTATTTATTCAAAAATTCTTGTTTGTATCACATCTTATTTTTCCAGGATTGTTGGAATTAAGATTGTGTGAAGTGTATTCCTTGTTTTCAGGATTGTTGGAAACAAGAAGTTGAAAGTCAGAGGATTGTTCTCATTTCAACTTGATAAATCCAAGAGGATTGTTCTTGGTGGTTTGGGTGTTAGAAGATTGTAGGATAAGTCTTGGGATTAGGCTTGTACAAATATCTAACAATAGTGAAATCTCTTTCGTGTTGAAAGGGGACTGGAGTACTCTCGGATTGTGAGGGGAACCAGTATACATCATTGTGTTCTTTACTTTTCCGCATTTTACCGCTTTCATCACTATTACCAAGAAAAGAAAAGAACCATTCAAAAACCTTCAAACACTTAACAAAAAATTAGTAGAAGTATTCTCATAAAACCGATTAATTTTTGAAAACCTAATTCACCCCCCCCTCTTAGGCGCACTCTTAAACTTACAGAGTTGATAGCCAGTAGCAGAAGTGCTAGGAATCTTAGGAGTATCCCTCAGAGTACTCAATTCGATCTTCAACAGATGTTGTAATGCTTGAGCCAGCAATATATTGATCTTGATGGATTGACGCTTAGGTACGTCTGGCTTTCTTCGTTGTTGTAGAACTGCTTCAACAGATAGGTTGCGTTCATTATGACCTTTCTAGTTGTACATAGCATTAGCCATATGAGGCTTCTCAGGTGAGTTGAAGTCAATGATCTTGTCATCAATTAAGTCTTGAATCCCATGCTCCAATGGTTCACAATTTTCGGTATCGTGGCTAACACATCTTGCATTGTATTTGTACCCAGGAGCAGAATTGGCAGAAACTGGATATGGAGGCAATAGAATGATCACGCTCCGATTGAGCAATTATTGTAGAACTTGAGACAGCGGCATGTGCCACGGAATAAACTTTGTTGTGCGTGCTGATCCTTTTTCTTCTGAGTCAACAAGGCTTTTCAACTCGTCTTGCCCCTTGACCAAGTTCAGAATCAAAACTTAGAACTAGATATTCTGAGCCTGGAGATTTTTGACTGATTGCTCGAGATCCATTTGTGCTGAAATAAACAGCAAGAGAGAATAGGAAGCCTATGGCGGAAACCTGTTATGCAATTTTTATGAATGTAGATGCAATGTTTTCAAGGATCGTTAGGAATTTTATTTCACGACATATAGGAATTAAATTGGTCGGATCCTTGTCTGAAGATCTCTGACTTTCGTCCTGGAACATCCTTCGTTGAGAATCAAGCTCACCATATCGAGTGGGTCATCGCCTCTGATTCGGGATATCTCTAAATTTGAAAGTATATGGCTAGAGGAAAATAAATCCTCTTGCCCCTTACTAGGTACTGAGTCTCTGAATTGGAAGGTGTGTGGCCGGAGGAAAATAAATCCTCTCGCCCCTAGATAGGAATTTCGTCCTTGATTAGAGCACTTGAAATTGTGCACCCTAAATCCCTAAGATCCTTGAAAGGGTTAGTTAACATGTGATGTTAAGATATTATGATGTCATGCGGATGCAATGCATTAAGTAAAGCATAAGGTAATAAGGACGAATTGTCCTACAGGAAAATCCTGCAAGGAAATAAAAGGTTAAACCATAAGGTAATGAGGACGAAATGTCCTACAAGCAAATCCTGCAAGGAAATAGAAAGGTTAGATAACAATCGGTTAGATAACAAACAAGTCACACAAGAGTCCTTGGGTTAAAAGGCTTGCATGGAGTCTGACCAGGTAACTACCCTTCCCCAATAGGTACTTCTAAGGATAAGGATGAAATCAGCAACAGGTTCTACAAAGTTACTCAGAATGGTCAGTCCTTCTAAAGCACCCTCGAACATGAAACATACATACCATGCAATGATACTTTGAGAAAGAACCTATCTGAGTTGTAGTATCGGGTAGCGACTATGCCCTCAACATACATCAAGAGTAGTCCCCCCACTACGTTCCTAAAGGCCAAGATGGGTTAAAGGTAACTAAAGGTCCTTAAGCTCCGACTCACCCACAGATATCCACACGAACCTCCCTCATACAAGAGAAGCATGCAAACACCCATAGAGGCCTAACTTAAGCGTGAACTCTCATATTGACCAATCCTCCACATACATGAAGGAGGTCGCCATGACTATGCCACTCTTATCTTAAGGTGCACTCGAATCCGGGTATAGGATTCATCTTCCACTCAATACCCAAAACAACCTTGAAAAATAAAGCAAGCAAACAAACAATTATTAAAGTGATCCTAAACTTTAAGGTAACCCCTCTTTTATTCGAAAGCGTCCCCAGCAGAGTCGCCAGTTCTGTAATACAGTGAACTGACTTTATCGAAATGTGCGGATAACAAGAGTCGCCACCGACTTTTATTTTATCCAATTGGAAAGGCAAAAAGAACAGGAAAGACCTTTGAAAGATTTTGAGTTCGGGGGGTAAGTTATACAAAGGGAAGGTGTAAGGCACCCTTTGCATCCATGGTTATCCATGGGCTCTTAAATGCTTAGCTCACTTTGTTTGAATTGTTTGAAAAGTAGGGTGTGAATAGAAAAGATTTTGTTAAGGACTTTAGCTTGTAAATAAGCGTAGCCTTGTTTTGAAAGTATTTGAAAAGAGAGGTGTGAAAAGTAATTTGAATTTTTGTATTGATTGTGAGCAAGCAATTAAGAACTACCTACCCTAAGTTCGTCTTTCTTGTTCTTTAAGTCTTTCGTTTGAAAGGGTCTATCCATACCATGAGAGGGCAGGAAGTATTTCAATTGGATGTGCGGGTCATCGAAGATAATCGTTCGCCATAAGACTGTCCCTACCATAAAGAGGGCAGGTAGTCTAAGGGAAGGATATAATAGTCATTTAGGCAACAGTAAGGATATCTTAGCATTCGAAGGGACTATCACCATTTAATCGAGGGACGTGATCATATTTATCGTAGGCAACTCGAAGGGACTATGATCTTTTATTGGAGGGACGTGGTGATTTTTGAATCGCAGGCGGCAAGCTAAGGTATCCCTACGCTCGAAGGGACTTGACTATTTGATCAAAATCGAAGGCAACAGGCAACAAGAAGGGTACCCTAAAGGTGCGTGTGTGTAGCAATCACGTGTTAGATTCGGATATTTAATCTTGAATTAGTGATCTACGTCCAGTTATTAGTCTTGTCACTCCCTAATTTACTAACCACGCAGTTAATATAATAACAGAAAATAAATTGCGGAAATTAAATCCTACGCTATTATAGAGCTTCGGGATTGGGGGGATACATAACCAAAAAATGGGGGAAGCGGAAAGTAAAATGCGAGGAAATAAAATCCTAATTACTATTACGTTACAAAAATTGCAACCTATACACCTTCTAGAATTTAAATAACAGAGATTAAATAATGACATAAATAATTAAGTAACAGCATAATTTAATAAAAGACGAAATTTAAACAAACATACGACATTCAAGAGTTTTGAGATGAGAAGAGAATCGTGAATTGAATTTTAAGTTTTTGAAAACAAATTTGTGGTGATAAACCTTAAATCTTACAAGTTAAACGGAAAACCTAAGATTATGTTTATGATTAATTTTAACAAGCCTAAAAATAAAATGTTAGCCTAATGGAGAAAACACCAACCTTACAGTTAATGGGCAATACCTACCTAATTAGGGTTAAGGGGAAAGGTTAATTATAAAACCTAAAATTAATTTATTATTAAACCTAAAATTAATTAAAATTAATAACCTAAAATTAATTAAAATTATTAGCCTGAAATTAAATTATTATCTAAAATAAAAAATCATAATAATTAATTAAATCTAAAATTAGTTATCTAATTATTAAGACTAATCCTAATTTAAATTAAAAACTAAAAGAAATTCAACTAAAGAAAAACTAAGTTAAAAAAGAAAAAAAAGACAAAATAAGAAAAATAATAAATAAATAAAAAAAGGAAAAGAAAACCTGGCTGGGCGTTTGGATCGGGTGCTGCCAGTCTTTGAGGGTGTACGGTGGAAGAGCGCGTCTGGAGCGTTGGATCTTTGGAATGATGAGATCTGATGGTCAGCATTGAAGGTGTACCGTACGTTCTGACGGACCATGCGCGTTGGATCTTGTGGAGATAAGTATTTTGATAAAGTAAAAATAATATATGGCAGCTCCAGGAATCGAACCAGAGTCCCTTTAGTGACATATCTTCACTCGCCAGCCAACTGAGCCAAGTTGTTAATTTGTTCGTAAAACAATCATGATTTAATAAATATAATACACGCGCACTAATATTAATTTCAAATGAAAGTCAAAGTGGGCCCCCTGGTTGCGCCTGCAGCCAATGAAGTACGGAGAGAGAGACGCTCGTTTTTGACCAACGAATCAGGTAAAGCCACATGACGGTCAAGAATTCAACGGTCACTATTCATCATCTCTTTCATCCATACCTGCGGATTCTTCCATGGACCTTGCTGCGAAATTTCTTGCGAGTTTTCATGGCTATTCCTACACAGATTCAAACTCAAAAAAAACACGTTACATGAAACGAGAAGATGTCCAAATTCACTAATCCAGACGTTGTGAGTTCAATGGTGATTGTGGTTTGGAGTATAACGGTCTGCATCTACAAAACCGAATCACAAAAACATTGTGCCCTAGCCATGGCATATTCCATTCCATGCGTTAAAACTCACAAATAATGGTTCAAAACAGTCCTAAATATGATCATGAACATAAAGGTATGCATATAATAGATTCATGTTATGTGAACGAAGAGTTTGAAATTTAAACTTTACTTTCACGATGGAGCAACTTGGAGGTGATGATTGGTCGCGTGCTATGCCTCAACAAGGGTTGGGAACGATTCCTCAGGTCTCCAAGAGTATGATTCAGCGCTTATAATTGAATGAGAGAGGTTCTTTCACGAAAAAATCTTTGCCCTAGTTTATAGTGAAATTTGGAACCCTTGCTCTTGGTTGCTCCCTTCCTAATTTCGTTCCCCTAATGACTGAGTATGTTGTGGAATATATAGGGAGTAACTTAGGGTTAGAAGTTTTGGAGGAAATCAAATATTTGATTGAAAAAGAATCCAAAGAAAATTTGATTGATTTTTTGCATGAAAACTTGCCAAATTGGTATAAAATATTTCCAATTTTTCCTTGAACGAAACTCACTTGATTTGCCTTGATTATTGATGATATATTGAATCAATTTGGGATCAAATATAATCTTTGGCTATTTCTAGCATTTTATTCAATTTACATTGAATTTAAATGATTTAAATTCAAAATAAAATAAATAATAAATACTAAAAATGATGGGAATGGTCTATGGGTCGTGGATGGTCTTAAAATAAAGATTGGATGAAAAGAAAATAGGCCCATTTGGAAATATTTGGAATTTTGGACCTTTTCTCTTCATACACGCCCTTGAAAATAGGTGAACTTGTACACCTTGCCATTTCCTCATACTTCAACATTTTTCTAAGTTCTTGAACTTTTTAGAAACCTTGAAGAGTCCTCTAACCAATGTCTTTGGTCTCATGTCAAAGTAATTTTCCATTCTCCTTGTATGCTCTTTTGGAAAAAATGACTTTTGGTAGACTTTTGAAAAGGACCTATAATGTTTTGATCCATATCTCCCACATGAAGCATTTTTAGACTTGGCATGTGAGAGACAAACTTGTAGAGAATTCAATTTCCTTCAAAATGAGCTTTGGATGGAAAATTTCTGATGTTCCATGTGAGAGTTATGGCTGGTCAAAGTTTAGTTGACTTTTCCTATAAAAACCCTAATTTAGAAACCTTTTGATTTGTTGATTTTCGATCTTCCCTTGATGAACCATGATCAATTTTTGATCAAATGGTGAATGACACTTCAATACGAGGATCTTGACAAAAAATTAGGAGTTTTGACTTTCCTTTGACCACAGTTGACTTTTAGGTTAACTTAGTCGACTGTTGACTTTTTGAGTGACCAATCCTTTGAATTGAGACTTGATACTTGTCCTGTATATAATGTGAGATATATTGAGCCATATGAGATGCCTTGGAGCCATTGATTCACTATTTTTTCTTTGAATAAGCCAAACCCTAATTCTTTGACTTTGCTTAGGAGAGTGTGTCTTGAAGCTTTGTGTTTTGATTTGAATTTGAATAGGAGAAAATGTGTGGGCAAATTTTGGGGTATGACACCAACAAAATGTCAATGACATTATTTTGTGATAATCTGAGTGCTATCAACATTTCCAAGAATCTAATTCAACATAGCAGGACAAAACACATTGATATTCGCCACCATTTTATAAGGGAGCTTGTGGAGGATAACATTGTTTCCTTAGAACATGTCGCTACTGAGATGCAACTAGCACACATCTTCACCAAGGCCCTGGATGCAAATCAATTTGAAAACCTGCGAGGCAGGCTTGGGGTCTGCGTCTATGAAGGTTTGTAGCAGTCCGAATTGTTTGACGGATCTCCCAGAGGTGTGTGTCTGTTTACGGTGATTTCCGGTAAACAACTGCTAGTCCTCCAAACTATAGAATATACTTTGGTTACTCGCAGGATCGACTAGATTGATCCTAGGACATAGTCAAAAAGGTTGTCATTTGTGATGAATTGGTTCATATAGGTTGATTATTTGGTCTTCGATATAAGGATTAAATAGACAAAATGTAAAGGCTAACAATCACCTTGTTGTTATACACGTAAATATAACTCTGGCGAAAGATAGAACAAAGATAAACTTGCAGGAAATTTAGAATACAAGAACGTAAATTGCAAAAAGTAAATACTTCGAAATAAGTTAAAACGAAAGATAAAATTGCAAGAATGTAAATGACTGGAATGTAACGAAAGATAGAAAAAATACTTGAAAAGATACTTGTATTAAGATGAATACAAACATATTAAAGATGGTGGTGTCATACGTACATTTCTCAGCAAACTCGTTCTCTTAACGCTTGATACTTGAGTAATTTGTGAGTGATTTGTACAAAATGAACACACGGAATCCTAACATTAAGACCCTTATTAATACTAATTTCGACCTTAACGGTCCTACACTAACATGATGCCACGTTGCTCACATGCATACGCTTCGAATCCCTGGGGCGCCATCTGTCCTTATTCGGTTACAAAGACTCTTTCAAAATTCAAATCTTCCCACCTGAATCCTCTTTCGATATGTGGCAGCGTGATCAGAACCAAGAATGCTACGAAAACACGCCAAGCTTCAGTACCCTTCGTATTTCATAAAAACGCTTAAGTTTTAAAGATAATTTACTTCGAACTAGCTCCAACACTTATTATCTTTGTTTTAACTTAAACAACATCCTCGAACATGGCCATCAGTAGCCATTTTATTTCTCGAAATGGTCATCAGTAACCATTCTTCCTTGAACTTTAATCCTTCAAAGAATATTTTCTTCAAACAAAATCTCCAGCCAACAAATTGCCCCCAATAAATGCCTGTTTCGAAAGCAAGAGAAATAGGCGTTTCTTGTCGTGATGAGATTTCGTCTTACTCATTCTTTAGAGTTCCAAGACAACTGACTAACGTCATAATCATTCAAGACTCAACTTTCAAAACGTCTTGTCATTTTCAAAAACGTCTCCTCAGAACGTGCATTCCCACGTTTTGTTATTACTTGTGATCATTACTCCTATATACTAGGAGTAAGGCTAACAACTATTCGACCGCCATTGGATTAAATCAACGTTTTCCGCGTGTCCTTTGACCTTTACCCAAAAGATTTGAAAGGGTTTACGTTAAACCTTTAAATACCTGAACCTTTGCCTTCACACAACTTCCACTTTCATTCTCCTGCAATTATCACAGAGAAAAAAAATCCTCTTTGGTTTTGTTTAACCCAATTCTTAAATCAAACTCATCCATGGCGTCTTCTTCAAATGCTCTCCAACCTATTCAAAAGCTTCAAAATCCCACACAGATAGGGAATCAACAACACATTCCAGACCCAAATGCCGCAGAGGCTCGCACTATCTACGCTTCTCAGATAATCATTCCTTTTGAACTTTTTGGAAAAACTCATGCCTTCATGGGTCCTTTACCTGGAGGAAACAACCCTTCTCTGGGTAAATTTTTCCCTTCTTATTATAAAACTAGGCCCTTGGTTAGTAAGAACAAAATAGATGAAGATGGCCATCCAATCTTAGCTAAACCTGACAATGCAGATGATACATCGATTGAAACTACTACAGCCTTAGAAAAAGTTAGGTTAAACTACGTAACCCATTTCGTGAAAGTCTTTAGGTCAATTCCTTTAGCAAAAGATCTGGACCTGTATTATGCTTGGTTAACCAAAGTAGAAAAACAAAAGGCTTCATTTTGGAAGGAACTAGGAATTTATGACCTAATCCAGTTATCCAAAACAGGTTTAGAATACAACCAAGCCATGTTAGTAGCATCGGTACACTTCTGGGATGCTTCTCACAATACTTTCCACCTTCCTTGTGGAATGATTACCCCTACTCTCTTCGACGTAGCCGCTATCATCGGGCTTCAACCAACTGGGGAAATCTTCGATCCCAACTTCATGGATACTGACACCATCCATTTCAATGAAGCAACAGTCACCTATACTGCTTTTATCCAAAGATACCATGTTCAAACAACTGTAGAAGTTACAGATGAAGAACACATTGCATTTATAGCACTCTGGCTTTCGAGATGCATTTTTTGTTCTAGGTCTATCCAAGTGGCAAAAAGATATCACTGCATGGCTAACCAGATAAACGCTGGGGAAAAGTTAAACTTAAGCCAGTTAATTCTAGGGTTCCTTTACGAGAATCTTGGTGAAGCAACAGATCTGGTCAAGAACTACAAAATAGGATCTCTTTTTTTGCTGGCCCCTTCTGGTTGTTGCAGCTATGGCTCAATGCCACCTTCGAGGATCATCTCCCATGCAAAGGCGTTGTGAATGAAGAAGATACAGCCATAAAGAATCGAACAGTGGAAGGGACTATATTAGCTCACCTAACTCCAAAAGAAGAAATGGGAAAGCTTCGTGAAACCTTCTTAGCATACATGATGATGTTTACTAAACGTTATCAGTTCAGTCCTTCCATGGCTCACTTTGTAGAAAGGAAAGTAGGCCTTGAATGGTTTACTCGAGAATTTCCAGCAACTTCTCCAGACCAACAAGCCGAATCCATGGTTATTTGGGAGGCTTTCCTCACTCCTAAACTGTTATACCACCGTCTTCGATCTCTCAAAAGTCATTGCTGTCTTCTTTGCTACCAACCAAATCTGGTTTCGAGACAATTTGGGTTGGTCCAGCTTAAACCAAAATGTATGTATGACAAGAGGAATCACATGTGTCTACACACTCTGCATTTAGCTGGAGATGAATATGAATCCAAAATCTCCAAATATGTTGGCATCACAACTCTCTCCCCTATCTCCTTTGAACCTGCCTTTTACTCTACCATAGATTTTCATCAATGGTGGACAGATTATTATACTACACAAATCTTCGACGCCGAAAGCCTTACTCAAGAACTAACCGAAGCTTTTGCTGATGTGCCGGCGAACTTCCATAAAGGTACTTCGACTCATATTAAAGAAATCCAAGTCTTTCAAAAGTTCTTTGAAACTATTTACAGGCCTGATGGCCTTAGTCGGACCGTTCGTGAAGCTGCGGTCACTTTACGTGAAAAGTTTTCTGCTAAACTGGATAAGTTAAAATTGCCCACGTATGTTCGACCTAAACTACGTTATGAAGTGGCTTTTAAACTTAATCCTCCCAAATTCCCTCCACTACCTAGTGCTGATTTTGGTGTGGCTCTAAGTCCTCCTTTTCTAGACTGGTTTGTGTGTGGGAATGTTCCCAAAATTCTTTGTGAACAATCTAAAAAACACGCTGAACGGGTGGTTCCGACTAAGCATACCTTGGATAATTTCAATGGACATCTTCATTTAAGTCTTGAGCATGTTTGTGTTTTGACTCCTATACCTGAAGGTTGGATTTTGGATTATCCTTCGACTAACTTTCTTTCTTTTCTCAAATACTGACTTCTATTTTGTTCACAGTTGTGAGTCGAAAGAGGGTTATTAAGGAAACCCCTGCACAGAAAGGCACTGGAGCCTCGAAAAGCACCAAGACAAGTGGGAGTGATTCTGTCACTGCTGGCAAAAAACCCACAGTATGTACACACCTTATTTTCTAACTTGTGCAATTTTATGAATATCACTCACTTTGATTAATATGCATTTTCAGAGTTCGAAGCCTCCGACACCTTCAAAGCGGAAAGTTTCTCCCACTAATGCTTCAGATGATGAAGATAAATCTCCTCCTCGTACCAGACAAGCAGCGAAGAAAAGACAAAAGGCTACCGTTCCTTTAACTAAAGAAAAGGGATCTGGGACTTCGAAGCTTTCTTCCTCGAGTGATAAGGTATCTTCTGAAGAATCTCCTGTGAAGGTTACTAGCATTATCCCAGTTGTGGAGAGCCATAACTCGAGCCCAGATAATATCCCAACCAAGGTATTTGGATTTCATAACCTAATCATTTTTCACACTTGACCTCAATAGCTAAGTTTACATCTTACCTTATAACTGTAGGATGACGTGGGCACAGCCACTTCTAATCTCAACACCTCAAATCTCAATATCGATATTGATAATCTTCAAGGTACGCGTTCGTCCCTTTTTAATTGAGACACCAAATTTCAAATTTCCTGTCTTAAAAAATTTTAATTGCACGTACAGGCATTCCTCGACGTAAATCTCTTATTCTTTCTCCAGCTCTCGAAGATGTTCCTCCTATTGCAACCATCGGTCCAACTGTGCACGCTGAAGAAAGTCATTCAAATGATGCTTCTCCACCTACCCATCAAGACAAAGACATGGAAGAAAATCCTCAATGTTCGAACAATGGCAATGTAGTTGAGCAGCCAACTGGAAGCGAAGACACTATCTCTGAACATGAGGTTGCGGATGAAGCTTCCAATTTGCCTCTGCCAGACAAGGATGTAACTTCGACCTTCGGGAATATAGTTACTCCTGTGGCTACTTCGAAGCAGACCCCTGCAGTGCTTACTCCTACAGAACTAGAGCAACTCAAGAACACTGATCCTGTAAGCTTCCTCAAGACTATGATGAATGCGTATAATGTTTCGCCTATCAGGCTTGAAACTTCTCCGAATTTCTTGGCGGAAGGTGGTAAGAAAGATGATATTCCAGACATCCTTCGTCAAATAAAGGAAAAGTTATTTGAAACCAACCTCGTCGAAGGTCTGAGCAAGGATTCTACCAGCTATTTTGGTTTGAGCAATCTTTTGAAGAAGGTGGATTTACTCTTGGTCTCAGAGGAAGTTTCACAAGTAATCGTCTCGCTGAGCTCGCTGATTGAACAACTTCAAGCTGAAATTCTTCGAAAGCGAAACGTTGACGAACAACTCAAAGCAAAAGTGACTTCTCATAGTTCTTCGTGGAAAGCTGCTGGTGATGCAACAAAAAAGGCTGACGCCCTTAAGCTTGAGCGTTCGAAACGCCAAAAAGAATATGAGACTTGTAGAGCAAATATTGAATCCTGGGAACAAGAAATTAAACGCCTCGAAGAGCAGACAAAAACTGCCAGGTCTCGCCAGGAGGAAATCAAACAATCGCAACAGGAATAATTGACTGAAGTGGCGCAGATGGGGATTCGACACCTCGAGACGGCACAAAAATTAGTGCCAGAAATCGAAGAGCTAAAAAAACAACAGGCATTAATCAAACGTCGTCTGTGTCTATGGGAATCCCAATACTCCAAGATAAAAGACAAACTTCCTAAGGACTTCGATTAGCTATTTTACACCTTGTACTATTTTGTATTTCGTACTTAGTCTTTATTTTGTAATCAAACTATCCCAGGAATGCATGTGCAATTTATCTTTCAATTCTCCATACACTATACTGTACGACTGTCACCAATAACACTTTAACAATTCCTAAAATTATCAAAAATTCATTTTTTCACTATCATAATGACTTCAATAGTGTACCCACGTGACATGATTACTCTTCGCAGCCCCTCAAGCCTAGACTTGACGTTTCTACTTCTCTAGCCGCAACCATCATTAAATGATGACATCACTTTTTTCAAAATGTCTACTTGAGACGTGCGTGTATCAGTTTCTAAAATGATTACACTTGAACTTCCAAGGCGAGAAACGGCGGAGTCCATAACTTCTCTAAGGGAAACCAAACGCGGTCCAATCAAAACTCAAAGGATAATCACTCCTTTATGGCCAACATCCTCTATATAAGCCTTAGTACTCTATTCATTTCTTCATCCTCTTTCCATATTTCTCTCAGAGTTTTCTCTCCTCTTCTTGTACTTCTTTGAACACAGAGTTTGAAGAATTTCTTTCTGTACCCCCTTGTTCATAATGACACCTTTAACTTACAATACCATCAGGCCTTCTATCAATAAAGAATTCAAACTTTCTGTGGAAGAGTTCGATGATAACGAAATCAATGTTGACGCACTCTTTGTCAACCAACAACTACGGGTTTACCAGGGAATCCTGGAGGGATCTGTTTATCCAAACATGTTGGCAGACTTCTGGATGTTTGCGTCCCTCCGTATAGATCCCGAAGGAAGAACCACCATTGTGTCTCAGGTTCGAAGAGCTCGTATCACCATTACTCCCTCAACTATCT
Source organism: Vicia villosa (assembly GCF_029867415.1). Lineage (NCBI taxonomy): Eukaryota > Viridiplantae > Streptophyta > Magnoliopsida > Fabales > Fabaceae > Vicia > Vicia villosa. The sequence goes on from NC_081185.1 coordinate 26,095,969, forward strand.
CTGAACTGTTAAGATGCGATAACTTTGGAGAAGTGTTTGATGATAACACCTTCAGCGTGACTACCTCTGATGTCTTGAGGGCCTTCGTGGATAATGACCCTTTTAGCGCCAAGATCATTAGGATTTGGCATCAAATTTTAGTGGGTAACTTTCGCCCACGAGATCAGGACCTAGAAAGCATAATGATGAAAGACCTGGAGTTCATACTCTGTGCCATTCGGGGAAGGAAAATCAACTTTCCATTGCTGATCTTCAAACAGCTTGTCGAAGTTGTTTCTATTGCTGCCTCTCGTCAAGGCATAGCAACATGCCTTCCTTATGGAAGGTTGTTGTCCTATATGTTTATTAAATAGGGCCTAGTGAGGAGAATGCGCATGGAAGGATCTCTAGATCTTTTCGAAGCAGAAAGCTTGCCCCTGCTATCCTTGGAAGGCTTGGAGCAAAGGATTAACTAAAGGGTGCATTGTTTGAGGCATTGTTGGAGGCGTTGTAGGCCTTAGTTTTATTGTCTACACTTTTGAATGCTTCTTTGACAATTTCTAGCGTGCCTCTATTTTGTAACTTTAGTTATGCATGCAAGCATAACCTTCTCTACTGAATGTACTCTTTTAATTATAATGAATGATATTTTGAAATTGCTCTGTCTTCTTGGTTTATTTACCATATGTCTCACTTAGATGCGAAGCCATTTTGGTGCTTGTTTTACTATTTTGGCCTATGGCGCATACTTTTAATGTTTATGTTTTTGCAATTTTTACTTCATGCATGATTGGCTTGTACCTTTTCAGGTACTTCCCATTTACTCTCAAAATTCTACGATCTTATGCCAACTCTTCTATCTCATAAGCATCATTTGAGAACACTTTTAAGATTCGAGAGGGTCCCTCCCAGTGAGGGGACCATTTTCCTAAAGACTGATTCTTTCGATCTATAGGCAAAATAACTTTCCAAACTAAGTCATTACTGATAGATGTTTTACCTTTCAACTTTTTGTTGTATGCTCTCAACACCCTTTCTTTTTGTCTTTTTATCATTTCTAATGCTCGAAGTCTGTCTTCGTCTAGATCAACCAATTCGTTCATCATTAATTCCCAGTACATGTTTGGGGGAATTTCTGCTTGTCTTTGGATCCGGACTGACTGCAAGTATATTTCAACTGGGAGTACTGCGTCGTCTCCGAACGTCAACTGGAAAGGTGTAGTGTTTGTAGCTTCTTTTGGTGACGTTCGACAAGCCCAAAGTGCTTGGTCCAAAGTTTTATGCCAATTCTTAGGTTTTTTTCCTACATGTTTCTTTATAAGACCAATTATTACCTTATTGGCTGCTTCGACTTGTCCATTTGCTTGAGCATAATAAGGTGTAGAGGTAAATAACTTGAACCCCATTGCTTTGGCGAATTCTTGCATCTTTCGTCCAGTAAACACTGATCCCTGGTCAGTGGTTATACTTTCTGGGATTCCAAATCTGTATATAATGTGTCTTTGAATAAACTCAATCACAGCCTCCTAATCCACATTTGCCAGTGGTATCACTTCGACCCATTTTGTGAAATAGTTTATTCCTACTAAAATATATCTTTGACCATTGGAAGACGTGGGACAAATTTCTCCAATTAAATCTAATGCCCAACCTCTGAAAGGCCATGGTTTTATTATCGAACTTAATTCGTTTGCAGGTGCATGTTGAATACTTGCGTGTTCTTGACATTCTTGACACCCTTTTGCAAACTCTATGCAATCTTTTAACATTGTGGGCCAATACATTCCATAGCGAAACAAAAGCCATTTCATTTTGTGCCCCGCTTGGTGAGCACCACATGCCCCACTGTGTACGTTCGAGAGAGCCAAGTATGCTTCAGCTTCGCCCAGGCACTTTAGTAAAACACCTTCAGGAGTTTTCTTAAATAATTCATTTCCCATCAAGAAGTATGATAAGGCTCTATACTTCACCTTTCTATCTGTATCCGTCGAAGGGTCTTTCAAATAGTTTACAATTGGACTCCTCCAATCTGTGTCTGCTAGGGAATCTATATTCAGAACTTCAAATTCCTCTTTGTTAGCAAAGCCTAATTGTGAATTCTCCAGATCACTTGGAGATAGCTTTGTGGCCATTGCTTTGCCTCTTACTTCGATCAATTCTTCTAGTTTTTCCTTTGATACCCTGTACCCTGAGGCTAATTGCGCCAGATCATTTGCTTCTTGATTGTTTACCCTTGAGACGTGTTTTAATTCCACATACTCGAATTTTTTAAGCAGTCTATTTGCTATGACAAAATACATGATCAAATTCTCTTTGATACATTTATATTCCTTCATCAGTTGCTTAATCACTAGTTCTGAGTCTCCTTTAATTTCGACTCTGGTTGCCCCCAATTCTAACAAAGCTTCAAGTCCAGCGATCAGTGCTTCGTATTCAGCTTCTTTGTTAGAGCATAAGGGGCCTTCAATATTATACTTGAGCTTTGTGGGAATTCCATCAGGAGAAATTATTAGTATCCCAACTCCACTTCCTTCTTTATGTGTTGAACCATCGAAGTATAACTTCCAAGGCTTCAACTCTACATATTGCTGAGGATTCTCAACCACTGCGTGGTCAACAATGAAATCTGACACTACTTGTCCTTTCATTGCCTTAAGAGGTTAAAAGATTAGAGAGTACTCAGTGAGGGCCAAAGCCCATTTACCAATTCGACTATGCAATATTGGTTTAGATAGCATATGTTTAATGACATCAAAGTGAGATGAAACATAAACATCAAATGGCTTTATATAATACTTGAGTTTAATACAAGAGAAATATAAACAAATGCAGAGTTTTTCTATTGCGCTATACCTAGTCTCTGCATCATTGAGTACTCTACTTAAGTAATAAATGGCTCTTTCGATGCCATTATCATCTTCTTGAGCTAACATGCTACCTATTGTGTTATCTGAAGCTGAGATATACAGGCGCATGTGCTTCTTTCCATTTGGGGGAGACAATATTGGTGGATGCATCAAATATTGCTTTATTTTCTCAAAAGCTTCTTGTCATACCCCAAAATTTGCCCATGTTATTTTCCACACACAAAATCAAATCAAAACACAATGCTCCAAGACACACTCTCCTACACAAGGCTCTAAAACCAGGGTTTGGCTCATTCAAAGGAAAATCATTGAATCAATGGCTCAAGGTGGAATCCATAGGGTCACAAACATCCCCATGTAAAGTTTCAAGTCAAACAGAGCAAGTTTGGTCCCTCAAATCCTGATTAGGTCAACAGTCGACTCTTAAGGGCAAAACAGTCATTTCAAGTCAAAATACAGTCAAAGTTCAAGATATTTTGTCAACAACATCCTCATAACCCTAAAATCATCATTTGATCAAGGGTTGATCATGATGATGCAAGGAAAGATCAGAAAAGTCAAAAGTCAAAAGTTACTATTTTGGGCATGAACTGAAAAAGTCAACCAAACTTTGAAAATTCACCAAATATTCATACTTCATCAGAAAAATTCCCACCAAAGCTCATTTTGAAGGGAATTCATTCCTCTATCCAATGGTCCAAGAAACAGAGTTCAAAGGTCAATGGTTTAAGAGATATGGCTTCATACATTATAGGTCCTTTTCAAAAGTCAACAAAAGACATGTTTTTTAAAAGGCCTTAAAATAAGAATGGAAAAAGATCTTGATATGGGACCAAAGGCATTGGATAAAGGACTCTCTAAGGTTTCCAAAATGTCTTAGAACACTTCCATACCTCAAAAATTGAAGGAGATAGACCTTGTCAAAGTTAGGTTATTTTGGAGGGAAAAATGTGAAGGAATCCAAATATTTTGCAAATGGGCCTAAGAAAATTTGATTCAATTTTGATCCATAATCCATCTAGAACCTATAAATGATTTGCCACGAATTTATTTGATTTTTATTAATTTTATAAGAATTTTATTCACTTAAAATTCAATAAAATTAAGGAAAATTAAAAAGATTTGAAAAAATTTTGTTTTAAATCAAATCCAAATCACAATCATGCTCATTTATATATATATATTTTCGTGCAAAATCAGTGAAAAGAGAAAAGATTGAGATTAGAACCAAATTTGGAAACTTCTTGAACAAAATTCTCAATCAAATTTTCCCTAATGGCAATCTTTGATTCAATTCGATTCCTTCTATAATTGTTGACCTAAATCCTTCTAGTATATATACACAAGCAATTCAGATCACAAGGAGATTTTTCGGCAGCTTAAGAACCCCTAATCCGAGCTTCCAAAAAACCAAGAAAATCTCAAATTCGAATTTGAGAGACAAGGCAATTCAAAGGGAGTCAACCGTTCAAGGACCTTCCCTGGACATCACTGAGTCGATTCCATCACTCATGCGCAAGAAACACACTCAGAATCGTCCCCTATTCAACTCGGTTTGCACTTCTCTAAACTCGTTCGATTTTGCCAATTCATGCATCTTTAGTCAACTTTAATTGCATATTTGTGTTCTATTATGTGTGATGATCGATTCTGGATAGTTATGTGCGTTATTATGCCGTTATGATCAATATGCCATACTAGGGTTTTGAAGCTATTTTTAGGGCTTTTTGATACAGGTATCTTTTGAATAAATCAGGACCATAGTTAGATTCGTGAGGGTCATACGAATGCAATGGTACCCTCGCGAAATATTTTTGTATGTCTTTGGGCCTATTCGCTGTTTTCGCAGGTGTAGAAAATAAGCTTTTTACAGCGCCCCCTGCAAAAGCGGTGTAAAATAATTTGTTGCAGGTTTTGGGTGGAAGGGACGATGACGTGTCGTCAAGTGAGTGGCTCATTTGAAACAATTTTGGCGCGTTCCCACTTCCCCCAGAATTGGATCCAGTGCGATACGCAGCACGCGTTAGCATGCATCCTCACGATCCAGACCATCAGATCTCTTCATCTCTCCATCCAACGAGCCTGAACCTGCGCGTGCACCATGGTCCTTCAGCGCCTGCCACACACGATCCAGCTGAGTGTTTTCTAAATTTTTTTAGTTTTAATTACATAATTTTCTATTTTTATATATTTATATTTATATATTTATGTTTATATATTTATATTTATACATATTTATTTGTTTGTTTACATGAATTAATTTATAAAATTTTATTTATAAAATATAATTATAATAACAATTGAATATTTTATTTTTTAAATTATTTATTTAAATCATTTTTAATTTATATTCAACTACTTTTATTACTTCAAAAATTCATATTTTCCTTATTTTAATTCCAAAAATCTCCTAAAAAATATTTATTACATTCGAATTATTTTCCTGATTCCGATTTAATTAATTAGGTCGCGAGACCAATAATTAATTAAATCATTTATTTTCTTTTATTCAACTTCGTACCCTAATTAGGGTTCGTGAAGATCACGCCCTACACTGATTTTTATTTTTCTTTTGTGCATGATCAGGGTTAGCAACATGATTCGCCCAGAGCGCGCGCCTTCGACAAACCCCAAAGTTAAGTAATTTATTTCTAAATTCAATTTAAATTTTATTTATGTTATTTTATTTTAGGGTTTGCTTTGCGTTCACTTCCTTTTCTGCCTTGCATTTCAGGGTTAACCTTAAAGGCGCCCTATTAACCATATCAGATCAAATTCAAATCGAAGCTAAGTATTATTTATTTATTATTAATTTATTTTTCTTTCATTTTATTTAAGTTAACCCTAATTATCCACGAATTAATAATACACTCACGCCTTGTCTGTTTCCCTGTCTGTTCTAATGATCAGAGTCAATGCTTCTGGCAAACCCTTGCCCTCAACCCTGTTAGGCAAAGGCCAAGCTAAGTACCTTCTCTCTATTTCACCTTTAATTCATTATTTTATTTTTCTTAATTAATGGAGTCTACCCTCGAACCGATTGTGCACTCACCCTCGACTTTCTGTTTCTTCTTTCTTGTCAGGTTTATCAATTGTCAAAGCTACGTTGTTGGTAACCCTGAACCTCATTTTTGTATTATGTCTTCTTTTATTATTATTTGTGTCAAACCCGCTGGTTACAATTTCCCGCCCCCTTTATTGCTTTATATTATTATATACTGTGCGGTTAGTAATTTAGGGAGTGCAACTCTGAATCAATTAGAATAACTAAACACAAGATAATATAATCTGAATTGAATCACATATTGTTGCACACACGCACCCTTGGGGTAACCTCTCTGTTGCCTGTTGCCTGTTGCCTTCGTGTTTTTGCAGAATAAGCCATGTCCCTCGAATACGAGGATACCTCAGCCTGTTGCCTCGATAATTAAAAGGTCATGCGACCCTAAAATGATGCTGCCTTCGATACACAATTATGACCTCGACCCTCGGATGTTGCCTACGGAAAATGGCTGAGGTATCTTCTGGCTGCCTACGAAAAGGCTTATTCTGATCCTTGCCTTAGACTACCTGCCCTTCTATGGCATGGGACAGTCTTATGGCAAAGGATGCTTCGATGACCCTTCAACCTCCAAACGAAAGGCTTCCTGCCCTCTTATGGCAAGGATAGACCCTTTCATTCTGAAAGGCTAAAAGAGACCTATCATCTGAGTTTAAGGTAATTGCCCCTAATTGCCTTGCAATGCTCAAACTTTCATTATATTCTTTCTCATAATTTTTCAAAAGGGCTACGCTCATTTACGAGCTAAAGTCCCTATCTCTTTCATCTACCTTTTCTAAACAAACGAGCAAGCAAAGCAATTAAGAGCCCATGGAAAACCATGGATGCAAAGGGTGCCTTACACCTTCCCTTTGCATAAATTACCCCCCGAACTTAGATTTCTTAAAAGGTTTTTTTCTGTTTCTTTTTGCCTTTCCGAATATAGTTTGGATAAAATAAAAGTCGGTGGCGGCTCATGCTTAACCGCGACATTTTCAATTATAAAAAGTCAGTTCACCGTATTACAGAACTGGCGACTCTGCTGGGGAGATTTCGATTAAGAGGGGTTACCTTAAAGGTTTAGGATTCATTTTAAAATGTTTTCTATTGTTTGCTTTGTTTGTTTTATTTTTCAGGGGCGTTTTGGGAAAACTGAAGGACGAATCCTATTCCCGGATTCAAGAACACTTAAGATTAGGAGTGGCATAGTCATGGAGACCCCCCTTGTGCATGCTTGGGGTTGGTCAAAATGAAGTTCACACTTGAGTTAGGCCTCCACTGGTTATTGTGTACCTCTTTTGCATGAGAGAGGTTTATGCATGTATCTTTGGGTGCGTCGGAGCTCAAGGACCTTTAGTAACCCTTAACCCATCTTAACTTTTAAGAACGTAGTGGGGGGCTATTCTTGGTGCATGCCAAGTTATGGTCGCTACCCGATACTACAGCTCAGATAGGTTTCTTCCTAAAGTATCATTGCGTGGTATGCATGTACCATGTTCGAGGGTGCTTTAGAGGGGGCTGACAATTTTGAGTCACTTGGTAGAACCCGCTGCTGAAATCTCCTTATCCATAGAAATACCCTTGGGAAGGACACCTGATCAGACTCCATGCAAGCCTTAAGCCAAAAATTGTGTGACTTGTGTGACTTGTTTGTGTTTACTACTAACCTTCGTTCCTCGCAGGTTTTGTTGAAAGGACTCGCTTGTCCTTACTATCTCACACTATGCCTAATTAACTTCATTCGCATAACATCATGACATCATGACATCATAAGCATAACGTGATTTAACTAACCCTTTCAAGGATCTTAGGAATTTAGGGCGCACAATTTCAGGTTCCTTTATCAAAGACTGAATCCCTATCAAGGGGCAAGAGGATTTATTTTCCTCTGGCCGCATACCTTCCGATTCAGAGACACAATACCTAACAAGGGGCAAGAGGATTTATTTTCCTCTAGCCATGTACCTTCAAATTCAGAAGTATCTCGAATCAGAGGCGATGACCCACTCGATATGGTGAGCGTGATTCTCAAAGAAAGATGTTCCATGACGAAAGTCGGAGTTCTTCAGGCAAGGACGCAACCAAATCATTTTCTAAAGTTGCTAACTAAATTCCTAAAGATCCTTGAAAACATTTCATTTGCATTCATAACATCGCATAACAGGTTTCCTATGATGGATTTCTCATCCTTCCTCGCTGTTTATTTCAGCATCATGAATCTCGAACAATCAGTTAAGGATCTCCAAGCTCAAAACACTGAGTTCCAAGCCTTGATTCTGAATTTGTCCAAGGGGCAAGAAGAGCTGAAAGCCATGCTGACTAAAAAGAAGAAAAAGAAGGGTAAGAAGACTCAGGTGAAAAAGCTTAGACCAATCTTGCAACTCAGGGATGCTGAACCCTCTGAAGATAGTGATGAGGATGAGCAAGATGATGATGTTAGTATCAAAACTGATGCAAAAAGTAACCATGATTCTGCCAAACCCTCTGAAGAAGAAGAGGACTATCACCATGAGGATGAACATCCTGATGACAAATACAAGATGTTAGAAGAGCGTCTGAGAAGTGTGGAAATTCAGAAGGTACCTGGGCTGGATTTTGAAGAGCTTGGACTTGTGCCTGGGGTCGTTATTCCTCCAAAATTCAAAATTCCCGCCTTTGCTAAGTATGATGGAGTCTCTTGTCCTAAACTACACTTGAGGTCTTATGTAAGGAAGATTCAGCCTCACACTGCTGATAAGAGGCTCTGGATCCATTTCTTTCAGGAAAGCTTATCTGGAACTCAACTCGAATGGTACTATCAACTGGAAAGTACCAACATCCATACCTGGGAGGATTTAGTTGTCGCCTTCTATAAGCAATACCAATATAATTCCGATCTCGCACCAACTCGCATGCAACTACAAAGCATGTCTATGGGACCTAAGGAAAGTTTCAAGGAGTATGCTCAGAAATGGAGAGATCTAGCTGGAAGAGTCAAACCTTCCTTGGACGACAGAGAGATGGTAGATATGTTCATGAATACACTGACTGGTCCCTTCTATAGTCATTTGCTGGGAAGTTCGTCATCTGGATTCACTGACCTCATACTGACTGGGGAACGTGTTGAAAGCGGTATTCGAAGCGGTAAAATTCAAGTGGCTACGTATGCTAATACCTCAAAGAAAGCGCACAATGAGAGGAATGAATCTAATACTGTGGGGACGGTCCTAGCCTCCAATCAAGTGCCGACACAACAAAGGGGCAACCAACGTAAACAAGGTGCATCTAAAAGGCAATTCACAAAGATCAACATAACTTTGGCCGAAGCGTTACAACAGTTGCTTAAAGCAGGGTTGATTACTTTAAAGGATCCTCCTCTGAAGCCCAACACCTTATCTCATCAGTATAATCCTAATGCAAGATGCGCTTATCACTCTGATAGTATTGGACATGACACAGAGAATTGTTGGCCGTTGAAGAACAAGATCCAAGATATGATCGACGCTGGTGAAATTAAGTTCGACCATCCTGCAACTCCTAATGTGATCACCGCCCCCATGCCTAATCACAACAAGACTGCTAATACTATGGGTGGCTAGAAGGATGAACGTTTTAGATCATTAGCTTTACTTTCATTTGCAATTTCTATTCTGTTTGTTTAAACATTCGAATTATGATAGACATTATATATTTTAATAATCATCATCAGTGCATTGCATATGTTTGTCTTGAATTAATTATTTCGCTATCACTCATTTTAAATCACGTATTTACTTTGCATATGTTTTGTGTTTATTCAACTCCTGCTAAGCTGTAAGCCTTTTAAGGGAGGATGACGAAAACAATACCGCAACCTCATACAATGTGCTTTTGAACGGACTATGTTGACGATGTACAGGCATTATTTCAATTCATAAACAGTGGAGATATAAGGATGTTAATCCCTCGTTAACCCCTTTGAGCCTAAGAAGTAGAAGTTTCTTTCTTGTGCTAATTAAAACCCTTGATCGTAACCTGGGGCAGGGTAGTTCTCAGTTAATTTGGTTGTGCATTCTATTTTAACAGAATCATTCAGTACACCTTTCAACAAAGGTTTCAATCACAAGCGTTCATCCGCACACATCAAAGAAGTGTTGGAGATGTCAATCAAAAGACGATGGCGGTTCATCAATCATCAAACAAGGCAGTCAATATCTTTCAAAAAGGAAAAATTGAAGAAACATATATACAAAGAAAAGCCTGCTAAGTCAAAAATTAAAAAGAAGACTTAGGCAAAAAATCAAGGCGTCCCGCTGACTGTAAGCTCAAAAGAGACAGTTCAGGCAAAAGCTAGGGATATCAAAAAGATGAAAAAAGAGAAGTCAATATACAACACAATGTTGTGACTACCAAAGGAAGAAGCGACTGCCATCTCAAAAGCTTTCCTTGCTTGTGAACCATCATCATTATCAAAGGTGCAAATCCGAGAGTCTCTTGGAACCTGAATGCACAAGTTAAATTAACTGAGCTTAGGATCGAAGATTATCACGAAGAGGGGTGGGTACAATCAATTTTTGAGCCTTTATCCTTCGTTTCTTAAACCGTGAGCCAAGCCACGTTTCAACCCTTAAAAGTCCTAACTGAAGCATGGTTAGTTCGAAAGCATACTGTCACAAAAAAGGTATCCTGACTCCTTAAGGTTTACCACAAATGCTGAGTTGATATTTCATTTTTTTACAAACATCACGCTTTTACAAACGTCACGTTATTACAAATATCATGTCTTTACAAATGTCATGTTTTTTACATCTCCAGTTTTAATGTTTTTCAAAAACTCAAGACAAACGTATGCATTGCATCTCATGAATACATTATTAAACATATTCTGCTACATAATTTCAAATGTTAGCAACAGAAAGAATTTGCACAGGGTACAACTAATGATTGAAAGTTATCCCGATAGACAAAATTACTCCAAGGAAGCCATGTCTCTTACGTATACAAGGGGCATGACATGTTTCGTCCAATCAATCTGGGGCAATCAAGTCAAGATTCTGAGAATCTCTCATGGATGCTCGAACAATCAGGGGCATGCATCCAAGCATATCTAAAGCTACTCCCCAATCAACGTGAGACATTGTCATGAGCCTATGATTACTGGGGGCATATCGCCCATAGTAAACATCTCATAAAGTCCTCGCGAGGCGAATCTTTCCAAAGTTCCTGCTAACGGGGGCAAATCTATGCAAGTCCAAATTCAACATCTTGATCAATGCTCAGTGGCGTGTCCTGAATCAAGTAGTAAGTTACGATGATACTGGGGGTAACGTTCAAGACACCCATGTCTCCCCACAGAGCCAGGTTCACAAAACCACCTCCCCGCAGAGTAATCATTAAGAAGACATCTTTAAACATATTCGTCCCAACAAAGACATGACTCCCCAACAGAGTTTACATCTTCCGCATTACCGGTCATACAATATGTTGCTCTTCTCCAACATGGTTTATCTCTAAAACAGGGTACATCAAACTACTAATCATCCCCAAGTAGAAACCATAAATCACCAGCTGAGCATCTTCAAGACAAGATCCGACAATAAAATCACAAGGATATAGAGATTTATTTTCTCAATCAGGACAACATAAATCATATTCGCATATCATATGTCATAAACATATTCATACATTGCATACATCACCTCATGAAAGTTTCTCATTTATTTTGAGAATCCCATCTCATTCATTACATGCATCATGACATTGCATACTTTGTTTTCAGGGTCCGCCTCGACAACCATTCCTCTCAGATATAATCAAGCTGGAGATTCATTCTGACAAGCCTTTTTACATCCCAAAACTTCGTCAAACAACTCATCAACCCTAACAAACAAACATTCTCTATCAGATATGGTCTAATATATGACCCGTTCCGGTATTCTTAATCAGATATGGTCTAATATATGACCCGTTCCGGTATTCTTAATCAGATATGGTCTAATATATGACCCGTTCCGGTATTCTTAATCAGATATGGTCTAATATATGACCCGTTCCGGTATTCTTAATCAGATATGGTCTAATATATGACCCGTTCCGGTATTCTTAATCAGATATGGTCTAATATATGACCCGTTCCGGTATTCTTAATCAGATATGGTCTAATATATGACCCGTTCCGGTATTCTTAATCAGATATGGTCTAATATATGACCCGTTCCGGTATTCTTAATCAGATATGGTCTAATATATGACTCGTTCTGGCATTATCCATCAGATATGGTTTAATGTATGACTCTTTTTGGTATTCACCTTCAGATATGGTTTAATGAATAACTCGTTCTGATATCCCTCCTCAGATATGGTCTAATGTACGACTCGTTCTGCTATTTCTCTTCAGACATGGTCTAATGCATAGCTCGTTTTGATATTCTTCTTTAGATAAGGTCCAATGTATGACTCATTCTGACATTCCTCTACAGATATGGTCTAAATGTATGACCCGTTTCTCTCATCACGAACAAACGCTAACACGATCAATCTCTAACAAATACTTCTCAAACACTCCAAACCGAATCAAATGCATGATTTGCTGAATGGCATCTTCAAGTCCATCTCCGACAAAAGTCCCTACATCAGTTAGGGCAAATTTCTTGGTATTCTAGTGTTCAATCATCTTCCACCTTCAGATACCGACTGGCACACAAACCACTCTACATCTTCAGGTTTAAGATAATTGAACAGGGGCAGCTGTCATACCCCAAAATTTGCCCATGTTATTTTCCACACACAAAATCAAATCAAAACACAATGCTCCAAGACACACTCTCCTACACAAGGCTCTAAAACCAGGGTTTGGCTCATTCAAAGGAAAATCATTGAATCAATGGCTCAAGGTGGAATCCATAGGGTCACAAACATCCCCATGTAAAGTTTCAAGTCAAACAGAGCAAGTTTGGTCCCTCAAATCCTGATTAGGTCAACAGTCGACTCTTAAGGGCAAAACAGTCATTTCAAGTCAAAATACAGTCAAAGTTCAAGATATTTTGTCAACAACATCCTCATAACCCTAAAATCATCATTTGATCAAGGGTTGATCATGATGATGCAAGGAAAGATCAGAAAAGTCAAAAGTCAAAAGTTACTATTTTGGGCATGAACTGAAAAAGTCAACCAAACTTTGAAAATTCACCAAATATTCATACTTCATCAGAAAAATTCCCACCAAAGCTCATTTTGAAGGGAATTCATTCCTCTATCCAATGGTCCAAGAAACAGAGTTCAAAGGTCAATGGTTTAAGAGATATGGCTTCATACATTATAGGTCCTTTTCAAAAGTCAACAAAAGACATGTTTTTTAAAAGGCCTTAAAATAAGAATGGAAAAAGATCTTGATATGGGACCAAAGGCATTGGATAAAGGACTCTCTAAGGTTTCCAAAATGTCTTAGAACACTTCCATACCTCAAAAATTGAAGGAGATAGACCTTGTCAAAGTTAGGTTATTTTGGAGGGAAAAATGTGAAGGAATCCAAATATTTTGCAAATGGGCCTAAGAAAATTTGATTCAATTTTGATCCATAATCCATCTAGAACCTATAAATGATTTGCCACGAATTTATTTGATTTTTATTAATTTTATAAGAATTTTATTCACTTAAAATTCAATAAAATTAAGGAAAATTAAAAAGATTTGAAAAAATTTTGTTTTAAATCAAATCCAAATCACAATCATGCTCATTTATATATATATATTTTCGTGCAAAATCAGTGAAAAGAGAAAAGATTGAGATTAGAACCAAATTTGGAAACTTCTTGAACAAAATTCTCAATCAAATTTTCCCTAATGGCAATCTTTGATTCAATTCGATTCCTTCTATAATTGTTGACCTAAATCCTTCTAGTATATATACACAAGCAATTCAGATCACAAGGAGATTTTTCGGCAGCTTAAGAACCCCTAATCCGAGCTTCCAAAAAACCAAGAAAATCTCAAATTCGAATTTGAGAGACAAGGCAATTCGAAGGGAGTCAACCGTTCAAGGACCTTCCCTGGACATCACTGAGTCGATTCCATCACTCATGCGCAAGAAACACACTCAGAATTGTCCCCTATTCAACTCGGTTTGCACTTCTCTAAACTCGTTCGATTTTGCCAATTCATGCATCTTTAGTCAACTTTAATTGCATATTTGTGTTCTATTATGTGTGATGATCGATTCTGGATAGTTATGTGCGTTATTATGCCGTTATGATCAATATGCCATACTAGGGTTTTGAAGCTATTTTTAGGGCTTTTTGATACAGGTATCTTTTGAATAAATCAGGACCATAGTTAGATTCGTGAGGGTCATACGAATGCAATGGTACCCTCGCGAAATATTTTTGTATGTCTTTGGGCCTATTCGCTGTTTTCGCAGGTGTAGAAAATAAGCTTTTTACAGCGCCCCCTGCAAAAGCGGTGTAAAATAATTTGTTGCAGGTTTTGGGTGGAAGGGACGATGACGTGTCGTCAAGTGAGTGGCTCATTTGAAACAATTTTGGCGCGTTCCCACTTCCCCCAGAATTGGATCCAGTGCGATACGCAGCACGCGTTAGCATGCATCCTCACGATCCAGACCATCAGATCTCTTCATCTCTCCATCCAACGAGCCTGAACCTGCGCGTGCACCATGGTCCTTCAGCGCCTGCCACACACGATCCAGCTGAGTGTTTTCTAAATTTTTTTAGTTTTAATTACATAATTTTCTATTTTTATATATTTATATTTATATATTTATGTTTATATATTTATATTTATACATATTTATTTGTTTGTTTACATGAATTAATTTATAAAATTTTATTTATAAAATATAATTATAATAACAATTGAATATTTTATTTTTTAAATTATTTATTTAAATCATTTTTAATTTATATTCAACTACTTTTATTACTTCAAAAATTCATATTTTCCTTATTTTAATTCCAAAAATCTCCTAAAAAATATTTATTACATTCGAATTATTTTCCTGATTCCGATTTAATTAATTAGGTCGCGAGACCAATAATTAATTAAATCATTTATTTTCTTTTATTCAACTTCGTACCCTAATTAGGGTTCGTGAAGATCACGCCCTACACTGATTTTTATTTTTCTTTTGTGCATGATCAGGGTTAGCAACATGATTCGCCCAGAGCGCGCGCCTTCGACAAACCCCAAAGTTAAGTAATTTATTTCTAAATTCAATTTAAATTTTATTTATGTTATTTTATTTTAGGGTTTGCTTTGCGTTCACTTCCTTTTCTGCCTTGCATTTCAGGGTTAACCTTAAAGGCGCCCTATTAACCATATCAGATCAAATTCAAATCGAAGCTAAGTATTATTTATTTATTATTAATTTATTTTTCTTTCATTTTATTTAAGTTAACCCTAATTATCCACGAATTAATAATACACTCACGCCTTGTCTGTTTCCCTGTCTGTTCTAATGATCAGAGTCAATGCTTCTGGCAAACCCTTGCCCTCAACCCTGTTAGGCAAAGGCCAAGCTAAGTACCTTCTCTCTATTTCACCTTTAATTCATTATTTTATTTTTCTTAATTAATGGAGTCTACCCTCGAACCGATTGTGCACTCACCCTCGACTTTCTGTTTCTTCTTTCTTGTCAGGTTTATCAATTGTCAAAGCTACGTTGTTGGTAACCCTGAACCTCATTTTTGTTTTATGTCTTCTTTTATTATTATTTGTGTCAAACCCGCTGGTTACAATTTCCCGCCCCCTTTATTGCTTTATATTATTATATACTGTGCGGTTAGTAATTTAGGGAGTGCAACTCTGAATCAATTAGAATAACTAAACACAAGATAATATAATATGAATTGAATCACATATTGTTGCACACACGCACCCTTGGGGTAACCTCTCTGTTGCCTGTTGCCTGTTGCCTTCGTGTTTTTGCAGAATAAGCCATGTCCCTCGAATACGAGGATACCTCAGCCTGTTGCCTCGATAATTAAAAGGTCATGCGACCCTAAAATGATGCTGCCTTCGATACACAATTATGACCTCGACCCTCGGATGTTGCCTACGGAAAATGGCTGAGGTATCTTCTGGCTGCCTACGAAAAGGCTTATTCTGATCCTTGCCTTAGACTACCTGCCCTTCTATGGCATGGGACAGTCTTATGGCAAAGGATGCTTCGATGACCCTTCAACCTCCAAACGAAAGGCTTCCTGCCCTCTTATGGCAAGGATAGACCCTTTCATTCTGAAAGGCTAAAAGAGACCTATCATCTGAGTTTAAGGTAATTGCCCCTAATTGCCTTGCAATGCTCAAACTTTCATTATATTCTTTCTCATAATTTTTCAAAAGGGCTACGCTCATTTACGAGCTAAAGTCCCTATCTCTTTCATCTACCTTTTCTAAACAAACGAGCAAGCAAAGCAATTAAGAGCCCATGGAAAACCATGGATGCAAAGGGTGCCTTACACCTTCCCTTTGCATAAATTACCCCCCGAACTTAGATTTCTTAAAAGGTTTTTTTCTGTTTCTTTTTGCCTTTCCGAATATAGTTTGGATAAAATAAAAGTCGGTGGCGACTCATGCTTAACCGCGACATTTTCAATTATAAAAAGTCAGTTCACCGTATTACACTTCTTGATGTTCAGCTTGCCATTCGAACCTTCCTTGCTTCAGCCGAAGTAAGGGGAAAAAACTTGTGTGCATCCACTCAAATTAGAGATAAATCTTCTTAAGAAGTTTATCTTTCCCAACAAAGATTGCAGTTCTTTCTTCGTGGATGGAGGCTTTGTTTCCATAATAGCCTTCGTTTTATTCTGATTAATTTCAATTCCCTTTCTGTGGACCACGAAGCCCAGGAAATCTCCAGCCTGCACAAAGAAAGCACATTTAAGGGGGTTCATCTTTAAGCCATGTTTTCTCATTCTTTCGAATGATTGGCTCAGATGATCAAGATGACTGCAATCTGAAACAGATTTTATAACAATGTCATATATGTACACTTGCATGAAAGTTTCTATAAAATCATGGAATATAGAATTCATGGCTCTTTGATAAGTTGCCCCAGCATTTTTTAGACCAAACGGCATTACAACCCATTCATAGGTGCCTATTGCCCCTGGGCAACAGAAAGCTGTTTTGGACACATCTTCTTCTGCAATGAAGATCTGGTTATACCCAGAATATCCATCCAACATGCTTAGGTATTCGAAGCCTGCGGCTGAATCTACTAGCATTTTTGCCACAGGCATGGGATATTCATCCTTAGGAGTTACTGCATTTAGATCACGAAAATCTATGCATACTCTTAACGAACCGTTCTTTTTAATAACAGGCACAATATTAGCAATCCAATCAACATACCTTGTAGTTCTGATGAATTTGCAGCGGGGAAATCTTTCGACCTCTGTTTTGATCTTTGAGAGAATCTCTGGTGCGAACCTCCTAGGAGTTTGTTTGATGGGCTTCTTCCCTTCGTTTATAGGCAGCTTTAAATCGACCAAATCTCTCCCTAAACCGGGCATCTCATCGTAGTCCCAGGCGAAGCAATCTTTGTTTTCTTTCAATAATGCAATGACTCTTGATTTCAAGGCTGGCTCTAACTTTGCACTGACGTATGTTACCCTCTTCTGATTTTCGTCTCCAAGATTTACTTCTTCAAGTGGATCTTGGGCTAACATCTTTACATTTGACGTCATTGGGTCTTTCTCGAATCTTAAGGGTTCTTCATCATAGATCGCGTCTAGCCTTTGATTTGCCTCTTCTCCTGAGATCTTTCCAACTTGAACTGTGTCGTCAGGAGGTTGAGGAATAAAATGTATCCCAGGACCCGTCGCTTCTGGCACTTTTTGAACTGCATCGATAGTCATGTTTAATAATTCGGCTTTGAGAGCCGTTTTTCTTTTATTCTCGGCTATGTAAGCCGAAATCCTTTCGAAGAAGGATGACTCAGACATCATCAACGTTGTCGTCCCAGCCTGTTGGCCGTATTGGTGGTATTCCTTTGACAGATTTTGTGTCCTCTGGGCCATCCATTATTTCTCTATTCCATTGGAATCCATTTGGGTGTAAGGATAAATAGTATAAAGCATTCTTGTTTGGGGTGTATATATCTTCCGCAGCATGGCAAGGCCCTATATTAGCTAAGTTCCTGTCGAAACTGGTTTTATTGACTTGGTTAACTTTAGCCATGTAGTAGCTTTGATCCCCTTCAATGTTTTCCACTATATCATCTTCCCTCCAGATGGTCAGTCTCTGATGCATTGTCGAAGGCACTGCAGCAACTCCATGGATCCATTCTCTTCCTAGCAAAAGATTGTAATTCGCCTTTGCTGGTATCCATGAACATCGTTGGTCTCGTGACCGAACCCACAATTAAGTTCACTTGAATGACTCCCAAAGTTTGCCCTATTTTGCCTTCGTAGTTAAACAAGACCATGTTATGTGGTCTTATATCAGTATCGAACATACCAATTCTTTTCAACATGTACTGGGGCATTAGATTCACTGCTGCCCCCCGTCTACTAGGACTTTGTTAATGCCAACATTTTCAATCTTAGCCCTTATGTAGAGTGGTTTTAGATGGTTTCTCATACCTTCATCAGGTCTCTCGAAAAAGGCATTCTGCTCTTCGACAGCCCCATTATTTAGCACATAATAACACACAGGTCTGTGTCTTGCCATCTCTTCTACATCAGCTTCCTCACAATCTCCAGCTTTTGTCTCTTGGTTAAACTCATGAGGGAGTACTAACACAACATTGCAATTAAAGTTTATAGATTATACTCCGTCTGAGTCGAAGTCATTTGTCATTCTATCGTCCTCTTTCCAAGGACTGGAATGCATCTTTTCTTCTTCCTTCTCATTTTCGGAACTGAATAGCTTGCATTCTACCGGAGGTTTGCTTGATCGTGCCCCCTGCATCGGGACTTTGGTACTACTAAACTCTCCAACCTCCTTTGCCTTATATTCCTTCCGGGCTTTCTCCATGCTTTGGTGCCTTCTCCACTGGGATCTGGACATAGGATGCTTGCCTTTGTAATTCTCCAATCGGTACATCTCTCGATTTGAGGTCTGAAATTGCTTTCTATAAGCCATTGCAGTCCTTCCTGCTTGGTCCCAACTTCGCCACTTGTTATTTCTTGCACCAGCTTGTTTCCATCTATCCATGGGTATGTTTGCAGGAAGTTTGAATGACACTCTTCGAGCTTTAGGATGAGGACTATCAGGCCTTCTTGATGGTGTTCGATTGTCGAACACATACATGTTGGGACGGAGTCCTTGAAACTCTCTACCAGTAGTAAGTATAGTTCTTTCGAATGATTGTGCCATAAGGCTATCATAGACTGCCCCACATCTGGGGCACATAACAATTTCTGTATTTTCCTTGTGACACCTGACTAGGAAACCCACCAAGCTTTCTTCTGGCCTTGGATAAATTTTCAGCAATAGGATTCCTCGTCTCAAGGTTGTTCCATCCTTTCACGTTGGGCCCTATCATAGTTAGCTTGGACCCTTCGATTCAGCATGATCGAACATCTTGGACACATTAGCATTTGTCCAGAATTCCTCTCGTGACATCTCCAGAGATAGTCTTTCAAACTTTCAACTTTCCGTGGGAATTTCACCACATTGACATTTCCTTGCTCTCTTAATAAGCATTTCTCCAACTCCTCTATTTTAGATAGAAGTTGTCTAACATTCACCATGTTGACACCTGCTGGGGCTGTTTCGAAGATCTTTATCTGTTGGAGTTTCACCCTGAGGTCTTCAATGGCCTCACTCGTTTTCCCTTCTACGTCTTCATTGATTTCGGTCTTGGCAGATTCTTCAACATCAGTATTGAAGGTTGTACTGTCATTTAGGCTATCAGTAGCCTGCTTTCCAGATGAAATTAATTCCAATTCAGCAATATCAGTTTAAGACAGTTCCACCATATTGACATTGAATGGTTCATGTAACACCCTTCTAGACCCCGCGGCAATTTAAATAAATAATTAGAGTAAAAACATAAACACAAGGGTGCCACAATTATTTAAAATAATTAAACCAATCATGGTCAAAGTCATGCTTCATTAGGAAACGATTTAACAAAACACAATTATGTTTATCACAGCGGAATAAGAAACATCATCAACGTAATCAAATGGAAATATAATCCAACACCAAATAAAATAGAGAATTCTCATAAAACTCTATAACTATCGTCCCCCAGTGTTACAAGATCAGAGCATGACCGACACGACCCAACATAAACGGATAAACTCTACGAGTCATCCTCACCAAGCACTAATGTCGCTACTCCTCAATCTGAAAATGACAACATGTAAGGGTGAGTCTCATTCTCAATTAGTAAATATTATGCAATTCATAAGCAACAAGCATCATAATATACCGTTCACCCAATTATACACATTCAGATTCACATCTATTATTCATCAAATCACACAATAATAGATTACGATACAAAACACAGAAATCCACACAATCATGCTATGACAAAATGCATATGACACAACTGACACTATGCATGTGGTACCAAAATTCGTGAATCACATTCACAGGACTTCTCTCCTCGATACTGCCCTTTAATCGCTCACACCCCACATGGGCACACGATTAACCTCATCTCTCACACCCCCATGGGCACACGATGACTTCTTACTAATCTCCGCACAATGGGAATTAGCCACCAACGATCCACTCATCAACGGGATCCATCATCAAATGCATATGGATGAATGAAACACACATAACATACTTAAAACATCACCGAATCACGATGAACAACTCACCTCAACATCACATCACCGAATAAGTATGTACATGTTTTCAACATCATTCAAATAGCCATGCACTCATCACAATCACAATATTAATCACAACCAATTCATCATCACATCAAACACATTGTCACACCTATCTCATATGTACACAATGTTCAATTCTCATCAAGTAATTAAATCGGGTTTTAAAGAAATAAAGTCGGCCACCGCCCATATTCATCATTCATCATATAAAACATTTAATTACTTGCACAACGCCCAAAACGGCACTAAGAAATGATACACAGATCAAAAGATACGTTATTTTAAGTTTTAGAAAAATTCACACACAGCAAGGGTCGCTCAGCGAAGCAAGACAGAAGAGAATCCTTCAAACCTCCGCTCAGCGGACCTCTAGCGACGTCCAACAGAAGCAACCTACGTTGGGACCTCCGCTCAACGGACCCCCTCCGCTCAGCGGACCTGCGATTTCAGCAAACCCCAAGTCTGCGACAGACCCTGCGATTTCACACCCTTTTCGCCCAAAAATGATTCCAGACATCACATACAGGCATACAATCATCATATATTCAATTAGAGACCACAAAACATCATTTAAACGCATTATTAACCAAATAGTTCACACAATTATCATCAATTCAATCCAATTATAACTACCTAACCTAACAATCCCAATGTCTAATTGAATCAAACCATACATCAATCTACCTATTACCTAAGACCACATAAGAGATACTAAAAGGAAGAGTCCCCCCTTACCTCGATGAATCTCTTGAATGCTCTCCTTCCGGTTCCACGTTCTTGCCTCTTTATCTTCTCTTGTCCTTTTCACGTGTTCTTCCTTTCTCCCCAAATGATTCCTTTTTCTTATTTTATGAAAAATAAAATAAAATAAATTAACCACAACTTAGTAAAAGGCCTAACCAATTAGCACCCCTCTTTTACTAACATCACACCTTAAGCCCAATATGTAACGCCCGGAAAATAAGTATATGCTTGATTTGGACGTTTGTGACGTTTATTGGAATTGTACCATTTTTGGAGTTGTTTCAGTCGGTATTAGTTCGGGATGGCAGACTAATATTTAATTGAAGGTTTTCATATTTTTGGTACCGGAAATATTATTAAGGTAATATTCCGCGTTTTGGGGCGTTTGAACGATATTTGAGCGTAGGGGCATTTTGGTCATTTCCGCGAGGAAGATATTTTCTTTATAAAGAAAACAAAGATAGAAAGAAAGAGAAAGAAAGGAAAGAAAGAAAGAGAAGAAGAGGAAAAGAAGGAAAAAGTGTAGATTGGTGGATTCTCGACCGATTCGAGTTCCGATCGTTGCTATAGCAAGGTAAGGGGGTGAATCTAATTTATCTTGGATGTATGATTCTTATAGTCTTGTTCTTGTTCTTGTCCTTGTTCTTTTCTATGTTTGGACAAAAATGGTGGATTGTGAGTTTTGTGAGTTTAGAAGTTATAAACATGATTTTGTGGTGTGTATGTGTAGTGTGATGATAGACACCTTCATTGATCATGTTTGTTTTCCATTTATATGGCTTGATTGAGTTTGGATGAAAAGTTAGGTTTTGAATTAGAGTGATGAATTAACCATGAAAAGTGTGATAATAGGTTGTTTCTATGGTTTGTATGTGTTGTATTGGTGTTGTAATGATGTTTGGGAGTGGTTTTGGTGGGTATAAGGGGCCTGGAACCGTTCTGGTTCGTTCTGGTTTTTTCTGGGTTTACGCAGGTCCGCTGAGCGGAGGTGGGTCCGCTGAGCGGAGGTTCTGTTGCAGAAAATTCTCTGCCCAGGTCCGCTGAGCGGAGCTAAAGCGGATGACAGCTTTTTCTGTTTTTCCAAAACTTCGAAACTTCGTAACTCTTGAACCGTAACTCCGATTTTTGTCGTCGTTCGAAGCGTTGGAAAGCTAACACAATGAACTATATTATTATCTAATTAAATGATTCATAGGATGTGTTCTCCTATTATTTTTATTAGGATTTAGTGATAGAACTATGTAGGGTTAACTTATGAAGTATGTTTATGTTTTCCAAACTTTGAAACCTTGTAACTTTTGATCCTTAGCTCCGTTTCGTACGCCGTTCGAAGTGTTAGGAAGCTAGTTGGATGTTCTATATGATAGTATAGGCTTGGTTAGCTTGTTATTAATTGGTTATGAGGTGTTGTTGATGAAAATACATAATTGTTTATATGCGCGATATGATTGGTAAATAATCATAGTGCTTGGTTGTAATTGATAGTGATGTGTTGTGTGAATGTTATCGTAATGGTACGAGGTATGTGATTAGTTGTCGATAACATGAGATCATGTTCATATGTGTTATGTATTAATGAATGTTCGTTCTTGATGTGAGACGATGTTTGGTTGTTTGTTATTAACATGATGTGTGGCCTTATGGCAAGTAAATGTTGTTATGAGAATGATGTATTATCATTGTTGAATTGTTGTTATTACAACTTGTTGATGATGTATTGATAAAGTTGTGGGCCGATGGCCAATATTAATTTGATGTGTATGAGTGTGTTATACGTTCATCTATGCCGATGTGGCCAGTATGTTTGAACGGTGAATGTGTGTTGTGTTCTTATTAATGCCTGTGTGGTAATTATGGTGTGATGTAATTGATAACGATGTTATTAATTGGTGATGTATCCTTTTGGATAGAATATAAACGGTGTAACGTGGGTATGTGACCGTGTTATATTGTTGATGATGTTGTTGTCGTGTAATAGAGTCATATATTTGCACAGCATAACATTTCATTACGTTAATGGCGGAATGCTATTAGCAGGTGGCCTGTATTGGCAATTATTACCAGTGGGGGCTTAATGCTCGGTAAAAAGGTGTATTTGCCCTAGTGGCAAGAGGTCATCAGTGGGGGCTAAATGCTCGATGACGTTTAGTCGTAGCTTGATGCTCGACAAAGGTGTATTTTCCTGAGGGAAAGAAGTCCCAGCATAATGCTCGGCAAAGGTGTATTTGTCATAATGACAAGGGGAGTTTTACTCCGGATTTGGTACCACATGCATATGCATAGTCGAGTCTCATTCATCATTGTCTGTCTGTATAATTTATGTTAGCATTCATGTGTCACATTACTTATATATTGATTGTGGTTGAATGAGTGGATTACTTTGTTGTATGATTCTTGATGATACTTGTTGGCATTACTATAATTGTCATGCTTTCATTATGAATTATATTCTCACCCTTCTGCTGATTTGATGCTTGAGTGGCATCCTGCAGATTAGCCGCTTTGGGAGTCTTTTGGAAGAGGTAGTTCTCCAGTTGGTCTTGTCGGTCGCTCTGATACGTAACGCCGGGGAGTCGGGAGTCTATTGTTATTTATTTATATATGACTCTTTGAACATGTATATGTGATTAATGTGTTGATGTGTATTGTAAACACTTTATTTTGGAAAACTCCTCTTTGAGAGCGAGAGATATATGTATATATATATATATATATGTTCATATCTTCCGTGTGTTATGTATCGTTTTATTGGCAGGTGTGTATGCTTTTGGCATCGTTGATGTCCGTTTATTTTCTAGGTGTTTGTTTGGTTACTTAGTGTAACATCCTAATTGTGTTGTATGAAATTTTAAATACTCTGATATTTGTACCTATATGCCTGGGTAGAATTGGGGTGTTACATTAGTGGTATCAGAGCAGGTTGGTCTGTCCGGCCAGTGTTGTCTAATGTTGTTTAATTCCTCAGTATGTGATAAGTGTGTGGAGCACTGTCAGTACTTGTTGTGCCTCTAGTCGGATGTATGCAGGAGTGGTTTGCAGCTAAGTGGGGGAGAACATGTGCTTCTCGGAAATGTTTTAAGTTGCAAGATGTTAGTATGCTATTGAGGGCAGCAGTACTAGTGTTGTTGGACTTTGTTGTTTTCTGAAGTGAAGGAGACTTGGACTTAAGACTTCGGTTGTTAATCGAGTTGGAGTGTCACGGAGTAGATGTTGGTTAATTCTAAAGAATGGAATTTAGAAAGTTGTGATGCTCTAACGCTACTGATGGACTATGAAGTTGTTTTTTTGAGTAGCCTTGTGTGAGTTGACGTTGTTAGAAATGTTTTGGAACTCGAGTAAGAATTAGGAGTACGAAGAGATGAGTAGGATCTCAGGAATTTTATTCTTAGGATTTGTTAGAAGTGTTTTGGTACGTAGCTACCGGACGTCGGTGTTAGCTGGTTCAGATGATCTTGAGAGGTTTGTGAATTATGGAATCATAGTGCTTCTGTGCTATGAGCAAAAGTTGGAAAAGAATATTATTAATGTTAGTACTGATAGTTTATACTCTATTATGATTGTCGGCTACCTATTGACAAATTGAGGACTTGATCACCCTTAATCTCTTGTTGATAGTAGACGGGATCGTATTGGACGTGATAGGCTTATCTGGCTAGTTTGATAATATTGGAAGTGAATGAGTCGGTGCAAGGTGGTACGACGTTGTTTATGTTGTCGACGGTTTTGGATGTTCTTGAGAAAGAGCAATTGTGGGAATTGCGGATAGTTGTGCATTTGTATAAGTGTTTCTTGAAGGTTTAAGTGATTCGTCGTAGAAAAGAGGAATTTTGTCTTGGAGTTCTATTTTGACGGATTTAGTTCCTAGAACTATTGTTGTGTTGAGGGTTCCGTATCGGATGCCAACTTCTGAGTTGGAAGAGTTGAGGAGTCAACTTAAGGATTTTCTTGAGAAGAAGTTTGTTTGTTCGAGTGTGTCGCCGTAGGGTGCATGTGTTTTGTTGGTTAAGAAGGAAGGTTCTACGAGGCTTTGTGTCGATTTTAGACAATTGAGAAAAGTGACAATTAAGGAAAAGTATCCACTTTCGAGGATTGATATTTTGACGGATCAAGTTGGTTGGAGCTTGTTTGTTTTGCAAGTTTGATTTGAGGTATGGGTATCATCAGTGTGAAGATGGTCATGCTAAGTACTTGAGAATTGTTTTGTCCGTGTTGGGAAGAAGAAGTTGTTTGCTAAGTTTCCTTGTGTGAGTTTTTGGTCGAGTGAAGTGAATGTTCAAGGGGTAAGTGGAGGTTTATGCTTTTATGCAAGTTAAGATTTTTGAAAGGATTTACCTGTCACAAGATTTAGAGTTGGAAGTTGTTATTTCTGTTTGGGAAATTTGAAGGCACTAATTATTCGGATCGAGATTTGTGTGTGTAAGTGACTACAAGAGTTTGAAGCATTCGTTTGATCAGAACGAGTTGAATATGAGAACCATTGCATACGTCTATGTGGATGATTCGAGTATTGTGATTGTTGAAACAGTTGTGAGATTTGAGTTGGGTGTGTAAAGAGACTTCTTCAAGTGTTGAGCTTTTATGTGAAAGCTTACTTATGGTATTCTTGATGAGATTAGAAAAGGTCAGAAATCGGATTTGAATGGGTTGATAAGATGACATTTATTAGTCAAAGGTAAAGATGGTGATCTTCGGATTGATAAGAGCAATGTCATGGGATGTCATGATCAAGGTTGTATTCCTAATGTTCGGATTTGAAAAGAGGACTTTGGATGAAGTGCGTCGTAGTGATTTGAGTATTCATCCTGATGCTACTAAGAGATATCAAGATTTGAGAAGGTCATTTTTAGTGGCAAGGTAATGAAGGAGGATATGAAGGGATTTGTTTATTTGTGTTTGACTTGTCAGGAGTCGACTGGTTTCATGTAACTGTTATCCATTCCTGAGTAGAAGTGGAATAGCGTTTCTATGGATTTTGTTTCTGGTTTGCCGAGGACGTTGAGTAATTGTGAGGCGATTTGGGTCATTGTGGATATATTGACGAAATCTGCTTACGTTATTTCGATAAGAATGGATTAACCGATGGGAGTACTGGCGAGTGGTATGTTGATAAAGATGTTTGTTGGTTTGTTTGTTTGCATGGTGTTTCGAAATGTATTGTTCAGATTGAGATCCGAGGTTTATTTTTGAAATTTTGAGAGGGTTCACAAGGTACTTTGGGTACGAAGTTGCGTTTGAATTTGGCGTATCATCCTCAAACGGATGGTCAGACTGAGAGGACGGTTTGGTCACTTAAGGATCTATGAGGGCTTGTGTTGTGAAACAAGGATGTGTTTGGATTAGCTTTTTGCCTTTGAATTGGATAATACAAAGACTTTTGTCTGGTGTGCAAGCTGACACAGCAGATTAAGAGGTTGAGTATGTTAAGAGAGAACAATGAGTTTCTGGTGAATACTAGAAGGAGCTGGAAGATGGTTATGGAATTGGTAAATCTGTTTGTTGTGGGAAATCAGAGTGCGCATCGGAAGCGTGAAATGACGCGGTTCGTGTGTGTAGGAATTGTTAGAGTTCAAATTGTGGACAGTGGATGTGGAAGGAATTATAAGACCACCAGATGTTTTGGTTACATGTTTGACTGCTATGTCTTGGCATGGTTATTTGGATGTTGTGTGACCGGGTTGTTGTCTGTGTCTTGATTATTTCTTGTGTTTTGGTGTTAGTCGATGAGTGCATTGTATGGGCATTGCATCTCGTTGTCGTTGTTATGTTTTGGTTGTTTTGCTTTTAGCTAGAGTAATTCGTTGTTTGGCGCTGATTGTGTCGTTGCTTTCGTGGCTTGATAGTTGGTTAGTCGGATACAAGGGCGTATCCAAGTTTGTTTGCGTTTGGGATATTTCCGAGGACGGAAATCTTCTAAGTGGGAGAGAGTTGTAACGCCCGGAAAATAAGTATATGCTTGATTTGGACGTTTGTGACGTTTATTGGAATTGTACCATTTTTGGAGTTGTTTCAGTCGGTATTAGTTCGGGATGGCAGACTAATATTTAATTGAAGGTTTTCATATTTTTGGTACCGGAAATATTATTAAGGTAATATTCCGCGTTTTGGGGTGTTTGAACGATATTTGAGCGTAGGGGCATTTTGGTCATTTCCGCGAGGAAGATATTTTCTTTATAAAGAAAACAAAGATAGAAAGAAAGAGAAAGAAAGGAAAGAAAGAAAGAGAAGAAGAGGAAAAGAAGGAAAAAGTGTAGATTGGTGGATTCTCGACCGATTCGAGTTCCGATCGTTGCTATAGCAAGGTAAGGGGGTGAATCTAATTTATCTTGGATGTATGATTCTTATAGTCTTGTTCTTGTTCTTGTCCTTGTTCTTTTCTATGTTTGGACAAAAATGGTGGATTGTGAGTTTTGTGAGTTTAGAAGTTATAAACATGATTTTGTGGTGTGTATGTGTAGTGTGATGATAGACACCTTCATTGATCATGTTTGTTTTCCATTTCTATGGCTTGATTGAGTTTGGATGAAAAGTTAGGTTTTGAATTAGAGTGATGAATTAACCATGAAAAGTGTGATAATAGGTTGTTTCTATGGTTTGTATGTGTTGTATTGGTGTTGTAATGATGTTTGGGAGTGGTTTTGGTGGGTATAAGGGGCCTGGAACCGTTCTGGTTCGTTCTGGTTTTTTCTGGGTTTACGCAGGTCCGCTGAGCGGAGGTGGGTCCGCTGAGCGGAGGTTCTGTTGCAGAAAATTCTCTGCCCAGGTCCGCTGAGCGGAGCTGAAGCGGATGACAGCTTTTTCTGTTTTTCCAAAACTTCGAAACTTCGTAACTCTTGAACCGTAACTCCGATTTTTGTCGCTGTTCGAAGCGTTGGAAAGCTAACGCAATGAACTATATTATTATCTAATTAAATGATTCATAGGATGTGTTCTCCTATTATTTTTATTAGGATTTAGTGATAGAACTATGTAGGGTTAACTTATGAAGTATGTTTATGTTTTCCAAACTTTGAAACCTTGTAACTTTTGATCCTTAGCTCCGTTTCGTACGCCGTTCGAAGTGTTAGGAAGCTAGTTGGATGTTCTATATGATAGTATAGGCTTGGTTAGCTTGTTATTAATTGGTTATGAGGTGTTGTTGATGAAAATACATAATTGTTTATATGCGCGATATGATTGGTAAATAATCATAGTGCTTGGTTGTAATTGATAGTGATGTGTTGTGTGAATGTTATCGTAATGGTACGAGGTATGTGATTAGTTGTCGATAACATGAGATCATGTTCATATGTGTTATGTATTAATGAATGTTCGTTCTTGATGTGAGACGATGTTTGGTTGTTTGTTATTAACATGATGTGTGGCCTTATGGCAAGTAAATGTTGTTATGAGAATGATGTATTATCATTGTTAAATTGTTGTTATTACAACTTTTTGATGATGTATTGATAAAGTTGTGGGCCGATGGCCAATATTAATTTGATGTGTATGAGTGTGTTATACGTTCATCTATGCCGATGTGGCCAGTATGTTTGAACGGTGAATGTGTGCTGTGTTCTTATTAATGCCTGTGTGGTAATTATGGTGTGATGTAATTGATAACGATGTTATTAATTGGTGATGTATCCTTTTGGATAGAATATAAACGGTGTAACGTGGGTATGTGATCGTGTTATATTGTTGATGATGTTGTTGTCGTGTAATAGAGTCATATATTTGCACAGCATAACATTTCATTACGTTAATGGCGGAATGCTATTAGCAGGTGGCCTGTATTGGCAATTATTACCAGTGGGGGCTTAATGCTCGGTAAAAAGGTGTATTTGCCCTAGTGGCAAGAGGTCATCAGTGGGGGCTAAATGCTCGATGACGTTTAGTCGTAGCTTGATGCTCGACAAAGGTGTATTTTCCTGAGGGAAAGAAGTCCCAGCATAATGCTCGGCAAAGGTGTATTTGTCATAATGACAAGGGGAGTTTTACTCCGGATTTGGTACCACATGCATATGCATAGTCGAGTCTCATTCATCATTGTCTGTCTGTATAATTTATGTTAGCATTCATGTGTCACATTACTTATATATTGATTGTGGTTGAATGAGTGGATTACTTTGTTGTATGATTCTTGATGATACTTGTTGGCATTACTATAATTGTCATGCTTTCATTATGAATTATATTCTCACCCTTCTGCTGATTTGATGCTTGAGTGGCATCCTGCAGATTAGTCGCTTTGGGAGTCTTTTGGAAGAGGTAGTTCTCCAGTTGGTCTTGTCGGTCGCTCTGATACGTAACGCCGGGGAGTCGGGAGTCTGTTGTTATTTATTTATATATGACTCTTTGAACATGTATATGTGATTAATGTGTTGATGTGTATTGTAAACACTTTATTTTGGAAAACTCCTCTTTGAGAGCGAGAGATATATGTATATATATATATATATATATATGTTCATATCTTCCGTGTGTTATGTATCGTTTTATTGGCAGGTGTGTATGCTTTTGGCATCGTTGATGTCCGTTTATTTTCTAGGTGTTTGTTTGGTTACTTAGTGTAACATCCTAATTGCGTTGTATGAAATTTTAAATACTCTGATATTTGTACCTATATGCCTGGGTAGAATTGGGGTGTTACAGGGAGCACCAGAATCTCCCCCACTAGGCCTCTTCCAATTCCCAGCTCCAGGATTTCCTCTACCATATGGCTTACCTCTATCCATAGGCTTCTTACCTTTCTTGTCAACCAACTCGCGAGAGTGAGATGACTTCAGCTTGAGGTTATCCTCTTCAAAGATCCTACTACAGTCCACCAAATCAACAAAGCGTCGAATCCTCTGATACCTGATTCCTTGCTTGATCTCATCACGAAGGCCATTCTCAAACTTGATGCACTTCGAGAATTCACTAGCTTCATCATTGTTGTAGTGAACATAGTACTTCGCCAACTCAACAAATTTTGAAGCGTACTCTGGTACCGTCATATTACCCTGAGTCAGCTCCAAAAATTCGATTTATTTCCTGCCTCGAACGTCTTCAGAAAAATACCTCCTCAAAAACTCTCTCTTGAACACAGCCCAGGAGATAGCTACACCATCTGCATCCAGTTCAACTCTAGTAGCCATCCACCAGTCATCGGCCTCTTCGGACAACATATGAGTACCGTACCTCACTTTCAGATTCTCAGCACAATCGATGACTCTGAAAATCCTCTCGATCTCCTTAAGCCACTTCTGAGCACCTTCAAGATCATACGTACCCTTGAACAACAGAGGATTGTTCCTCTGAAAACTGTTCAGCTGCCTGTCAGCACCGATCACAGCTCCATTTGCATTCCCTCCTAGTACACCGGCAATCATGCCCAAAGCCTCGGCGATAGCATCGTCGTTTCTTCCACCTCTTCCAGCCATTGTTCTGTTATTCCACAAAACAACTCCATTAGAAATAAAAGTATCGACAGTGGCAACTCGTACTCGTCGCATACATAGGGAAAGACTGACACTAAGACTCTGGTCACAACGACCGACTATGCTCTGATACCACTATTGTAACACCCTTCTAAACCCCGCGGCAATTTAAATAAATAATCAGAGTAAAAACATAAACACAAGGGTGCCACAATTATTTAAAATAATTAAACCAATCATGGTCAAAGTCATGCTTTATTAGGAAACGATTTAACAAAACACAATTATGTTTATCACAGCGGAATAAGAAACATCATCAACGTAATCAAATGGAAATATAATCCAACACCAAATAAAATAGAGAATTTTCATAAAACTCTATAACTATCGTCCCCCAGTGTTACAAGATCAGAGCATGACCGACACGACCCAACATAAACGGATAAACTCTACGAGTCATCCTCACCAAGCACTAATGCCGCTACTCCTCAATCTGAAAATGACAACATGTAAGGGTGAGTCTCATTCTCAATTAGTAAATATTATGCAATTCATAAGCAACAAGCATCATAATATACCGTTCACCCAATTATACACATTCAGATTCACATCTATTATTCATCAAATCACATAATAATAGATTACGATACAAAACACAGAAATCCACACAATCATGCTATGACAAAATGCATATGACACAACTGACACTATGCATGTAGTTCCAAAATTCGTGAATCACATTCACAGGACTTCTCTCCTCGATACTGCCCGTTAATCGCTCACACCCCACATGGGCACACGATTAACCTCATCGCTCACACCCCCATGGGCACACGATGACTTCTTACTAATCTCCGCACAATGGGAATTAGCCACCAACGATCCACTCATCAACGGGATCCATCATCAAATGCATATGAATGAATGAAACACACATAACATACTTAAAACATCACCGAATCACAATGAAGAACTCACCTCAACATCACATCACCGAATAAGTATGTACATGTTTTCAACATCATTCAAATAGCCATGCATTCATCACAATCACAATATTAATCACAACCAATTCATCATTACATCAAACACATTGTCACACCTATCTCATATGTACACAATGTTCAATTCTCATCAAGTAATTAAATCGGGTTTTAAAGAAATAAAGTCGGCCATCGCCCATATTCATCATTCATCATATAAAACATTTAATTACTTGCACAACGCCCAAAACGGCACTAAGAAATGATACACGGATCAAAAGATACGTTATTTTAAGTTTTAGAAAAATTCACACACAGCAAGGTTCGCTCAGTGAAGCAAGACAGAAGCGAATCCTTCAGACCTCCGCTCAGCGGACCTCTAGCGACGTCCAACAGAAGCAACCTACGTTGGGACCTCCGCTCAGCGGACCCCCTCCGCTCAGCGGACCTGCGATTACAGCAAACCCCAAGTCTGCGACAGACCCTGCGATTTCACACCCTTTTCGCCCAAAAACGATTCCAGACATCACATACAGGCATACAATCATCATATATTCAATCACAAAACATCATTTAAACGCATTATTAACCAAATAGTTCACACAATTATCATCAATTCAATCCAATTATAACAACCTAACCTAACAATCCCAATGTCTAATTGAATCAAACCATACATCAATCTACCTATTACCTAAGACCACATAAGAGATACTAAAAGGAAGAGTCCCCCC
Organism: Vicia villosa; assembly: GCF_029867415.1. Classification (NCBI taxonomy): domain Eukaryota; kingdom Viridiplantae; phylum Streptophyta; class Magnoliopsida; order Fabales; family Fabaceae; genus Vicia; species Vicia villosa. The sequence continues at coordinate 26,128,482 of NC_081185.1, forward strand.
TTACCTCGATGAATCTCTTGAATGTTCTCCTTCCGGTTCCACGTTCTTGCCTCTTTCTCTTCTCTTGTCCTTTTCACGTGTTCTTCCTTTCTCCCCAAATGATCCCTTTTTCTTATTTTATGAAAAATAAAATAAAATAAATTAACCACAACTTAGTAAAAGGCCTAACCAATTAGCACCCCTCTTTTACTAACATCACACCTTAAGCCCAATAGCTCTTACTCCATCATTTTCCAATTAAATCCAAATAAAATACTAAAATTCCAATTATTTAATTTAAATCTAAATTAAATTAATAAATTGAAATTATGGGATGTTACAGTTCACACAAGTTAGTGTCAGCAACGTTCAAAGGATCTGCGTCGACCTTCATATGATTCTTTGTCTTGTCAGTGAATTTCAGACGTCCATCCTTGATAGCATTCTGAATTAGATCCCTGAAAAGAAAACATTGTGAGGTTTCACGGCCCAAGAAACCATGATATTTACAAAAGCCTCGTTTCTTCCGTTGTTCTAATGGAGGAACTTTGGAATTAGGAGGCACTATCATCTGGCCATCTTTTACTAACAAATCAAATATTTCGTCACATTTAATGACGTCAAATGTATAAGTTTTCTTTGGAAATCTATCGCTCTTGTCATTCTCGACTGGATTTTTTCCATTCGAAGGGGTGAGAAACTTGCAAGAATAAGGTGGTGCCTCTTTTAATTCGGCTAGGTCTATTTCGACCTCCTCAACGTTGTATGAGTCTTCGAAAGGTTCGCCCTCAGCGTCTTCAGCTTCTATATACGCTACCCTCTCTTTCTTGTAACTTTTATTTGCTCTGGCCTTTTCCTGCTTTTAGTCGTTCGACTTGTCGAACCCTGTCTGCCAATTGGGCCATATCCCTTAGATATTGGGTATCCAGTTTCTTTCTGATTGAATAGTCTAGACCGCCTGCAGCCATTTCAACTAATTCATGCTCTGGCACAACCGTGAAGCATCTTGACTTTAACAAACGGAACCTGTTCAAATAATCATCTATAGGCTCCGTGAACTTCCTCTTGATGCTAGCCAATTCTTTCAGACTTATCTTGGTTTGACCCATGTAGAATTGTTCATGGAACAATCTCTCCAAGTGTGCCCATGCATCTAAGGAATTTGGGGGTAAGGTAGTGAACCAAACAAAAGCATTTTTTGTTAGCGAACTAGGGAAATATTTAATTCTCAAATCTTCGTTGCCTACTAGATCCCCTGCTTCCGTCAAATATCTGGCTATGTGTTCTACGGTCGATTCACTAGTGTCCCCTGAAAATTTTGTGAATTTAGGCACCTTGGTACCTCTTGGCAATTCTGTTTACATAATATATTCTGCTATGGGGGATGAATATTTTGGACGTCGAAGTCTAGTATTAAGGCCATTATTGGCCATAATTCTTTCTATCATGGCAGTTAAATTATTCTCTGTTGCCATATTTTCTCTCCTAACCCTGTGGACTACTTCATCTAGATGTTCGTTCCTACCAACTATCCTTAGTTTGGGACCTTCTTCGATAGTCTCTTGTTGGCCAGGATTGGTCCTTCGATTCGGATTTTCTAGATCTATCACTTGGTTTCTTTCAACGGGTAATTGCCTAGGCGGAGGAACTACATCACCAGGTGTTGGTCTAGGCGGAGGAACCACTTCTTGAACACGTTCCAAGATTGGATCACCCTCTCGATAAGGGGGTCTGTTATTTCTTCGCCTAGTTTGTGGAACTCCCATAAAATCTGCCATTCGATTTATTTGCGATGATATTTTTTGGAAGGTTTCTACATTGTCCTGGTTAGTTCTGGCCATGTTTGTCACTAATGGGGTAAAGAGTGACCCTATTTCTTTAGCAAGAGCACCTAGCATATCGTGGTTACTTGCGTTCATTTCTTGCCTAAACGCTGCCTGATTGTTGGTAGTTAAAAGAGGCATCTGGCTTAATGTGCCTGCATTTTGTGCACTTCAACCTACCGAACCTGCATTAGGCGAAAATGTCGTGGCATTAGGTGCAGTATAAGTAGATCCTCCCATATACGTATACGGCATTCCATAAGGGTTTCCAGGCCTCCATACATCGAATGGAGATGAAAATGGCCTTGGAGAATGTACTTGACTTGTCAAGAAATGAAGCATCTCGTGTGTGCCTGTCGCATGAGGCATGGTAGTCGAACTGGAAATTGGGATCGTTCCTGTTGTGTTTTCGGGCATGGCTTGGGAACTAACTGCAACCGCAGATCCTCCCGAAATGGGTATTTCCTGTTCTTGTGATGTAGATGTCGAAACATGTGTAGTATTTGCTGCTACTGTTCCTGACCCTTGTGGGGGATCTTGATGCCCCCCTCCACTGGTCGAATTGACCATTTTCTTGTTGTACCTTCGCTTTGGAATCGGTGGCGCACTGTTGGTTAATTTACCGTTCCTAAGGTTCATACAAGGTCTTGATATGTTCTAGACAAAACAAAACAACCAATTAATAATAATCTGTTTGACATTGTCCCACTGGGCGTGCCAATTTGTTTACGGTGATTTCCGGTAAACAACCGCTAGTCCTCCAAACTATAGAATATACTTTGGTTACTAGCAGGATCGACTAGATTGATCCTAGGACATAGTCAAAAAGGTTGTCATTTGTGATGAATTGGTTCATATTGGTTGATTATTTGGTCTTCGATATAAGGATTAAATAGACAAAATGTAAAGGCTAACAATCACCTTGTTATACACGTAAATATAACTCTGGCGAAAGATTGAACAAAGATAAACTTGCAGGAAATTTAGAATAAAAGAACGTAAATTGCAAAAGGTAAATACTTCGAAATAAGTTAAAACGAAAGATAAAATTGCAAGAATGTAAATGACTGGAATGTAACGAAAGATAGAAAAAATACTTGAAAAGATACTTGTATTAAGATGAATACAAACATATTAAAGATGGTGGTGTCATACGTACATTTCTCAGCGAACTCGTTCTCTTAACGCTTGATACTTGAGTAATTTGTGAGTGATTTATACAAAATGAACACACGAAATCCTAACATTAAGACCCTTATTTATACTAATTTCGACCCTAACGGTCCTACACTAACATGATGCCACGTTGCTCACATGCATACGCTTCGAATCCCTGGGACGCCATCTGTCCTTATTCTATTACACAGACTCTTTCGAAATTCAAATCTTCCCGCCTGAATCCTCTTTCGATACGTGGCAACGTGATCAGAACTGAGAATGCTACGAAAACACGCCAAGCTTAAGTACCCTTCGTATTTCGTAAAAACGCTTAAGTCTTAAAGATAATTTACTTCAAACTAGCTCCAATACTTATTATCTTTGTTTCAACTTAAACAACATCCTCGAACATGGCCATCAGTAGCCATTTTATTTCTAGAAATGGTCATCAGTAACCATTCTTCCTTGAACTTTAATCCTTCAAAGAATATTTTCTTCAAACGAAATCTCCAGCCAATAGTGTCCAACAATGTTACTTTCATAGTTGGCATATTATGGCTAAAAAGGGGGGGAATCTGCTTTGAGGGGGAGAATCTTTGCTGGTCTGATGCGTGCTGATATTGATTTGTTAAGGGGGAGAATATGAATCTTCTGTGTCGGTCTTTTGTGTGTTGATAACGTTTTAGCCAAAATGTGCCAAAGGGGGAGTTTGTTGGTTCTGTGTGTTAGCAGCAATTTTGGTAAAAAACATTTTATCAGGATGTTTTTGCAAGATGTCAAAATAGATGTCTTGACATCGTGTCTTTATATTTGATTTGTTTGGTTATTCTTGTTTTAGGGTTTTATTTGTGTCAGGTTCGTTTGCTTAATCTTAGGAGGAATCTTCTCAAGTTATTCCAGCATTAGTGGAGTAATCATAACCTGACTGATTGGAGAAATTATGGGTTGCTTTTGAACCCTATTTGTTGGCCCAAACCCATGCTTGCTTGTCCGCTGCTGCTGTTGTTTCTATTTAAGGGCTGCACAATCCTAATTGTGCAGTGGCTTTTGTTTAGGACTCTGAGTTTTGTTTTGCCTAGTAATTAGGTGTGTGAGTCCATTGTAATCCTCTCCTGTATCAGTTTGATACTATAGGTGGAGTAGTTTTTGAGTTGTAATTTGTTAATCATCCATGAGCTTTTAAGCAAGTGATGATCTTGTGTCTTTGAAGAGTGTCTTCTTCGTCTTTGTTTGTTTTGTTAGTTGTCACATGGGTTCTGTGATTAAAGGGATTTGAGGAGGGCCTCATACCTAGGGGAGTCTTAGGTAGAAGTTATAGGAAGGGTAGTGATTAAGTGAGAAGTGTAAACGGGGAGTTTGACTTTGAATTGATACTATCGAATATTGGTTTCATCCCTGGCTTGGTAGCCCCCAGAGTAGGAAGGTTGTTTTTGAACTGGGTCAACATATCGTTGTGTTCTTTACGTTCTACACTATTTTATCTATTGTCATATACTTTTTCATAAATGTTAAAGTGCTCAGATATTGTGTTGTGACATCTCATTCGATATCTTATATCTGATACCAGAATTTCAGGTATGGATCCTCCAACACTTCCCACACATAACTGATTGGTCATATGTTAATACCTACACTATGGAAATGCCATGTCCTTGTGCATTTGTCCCGCTCTGAAGGAATCAGACAACGAGCCATTTATAGTGTATTTTGACTATACAGTTACAAATGATATACACATCCATGCTTACGAAGATTATCATCACTAGATACGTCCCTTGGATGGCATAGCGGGATACTCTAGAAGGTTGACTTGTGGGTCACGTCTGATGTATCTACATCTGCCTGAGTGCGTCATGCACAAATTCAGGTATATGTTTGTTCTTAGAGACCCTTTCAAGTTTTCTCATCCCATTATGGCCCACGGAGATTTAGAAGCCATGTATGATGATTTCCCTAATCATCTAGTATCGGATGAAGCACGAGGTATCGTAATTCCTAGCGACTAGAACTGTGCATATAATTATGTTAGTGGTATTTTAGAGTGTTATGTCCTTATATGACACCAGATGCTCCATGTGATCCATCTAGGCCAGCTCATCAAGAGATACTAGAGGAGGAGAAGGCTATCGCAGATCACGTTGTTGATGTGTTGCATATATGTCATCGTGTCATGGATCTTCTGCAAGCGGGTATAGATGAAGGAGTCTTTCTGGAAGGCTCTCCTAGGAGGGTTACATTGTAGATTCTGTTCTTACTAAGGCATGAACAACATGGCAATACATGAGGCAACATAGAAACAGAGGGGGTCCAACATACTCAGTAGTATAATATTTATATTAGGGATATTATTATCGTTTGTATTTATTTTGACTTTAATACGGATTCCTGATTTATTCATTTATATATGATACTTTCATCTTATTTAATAAGTTTATGATTTAATTTATAAAAAAAAACTATTATGATAGTATAGTTATAATACATAGTCTATTAAAACAGTGCGTTTCTAAAAAATTAAAACATATTGTCTAGGGTGAATAGGATATGCTCTACAAAGTGGATCTATAAGGGATTTTAGAACGATGGAGAAGAGTTCAAAGGTTCAAGTTGCCAAAGAGGGAATAGTAGACACAACCTGGAAAATTGGTCGATCCTTGTTCTGTCGACCATAGGGAAAGTTAAGACTTAGAAGAATTTGTGATTACATTTACGCTAGGGGATAATGTCGAAAAGAAGACTTGAGCGGGTGTTGATATATAAAATTAAAGTTTTGTATTCCGATTGTCAACCAAATTATATGCAAGAGATTGATGGATGTCAAAGGAATTTGAGTTGGTGCGATAGATACTATGGTGCTTTCGATGACTTCAATTTCAACAATGGGCATATGTTATAATATATTCAAAAAAGCATTTGGAAAAGAAATTCGAAGAAGTCATGCAAAGAGTCAAATATTGACATATTGCATTAATCAAACAAATAACTCCTACAAGGAAGTTATCGGAAGTTATTATAAGTAGTTATCTAAAGGGACATGTGTCAATTTTAGATTAATGAAGTTATTAAATAAGACACTTGTCAAAATATTAGATGTAGGAAGTTACTTCCTTTTTTCTATAAATAGTTGTAATTACTATGTATTTAGGGGTTTGATCCTATTTTCTAAAAACCTTGTAACATCTACGCAGCAAGGGCAAACGAGTTCAGGGGTGGGCAGAGGTGGATTCGGACCATTCTTTACATTTTCAATCAACTTAAGATCGTTTTGTTTATTTTCCTATTTTTCTCTTGCAATTCTACATTTCTTTTCATTTTCTTTATTTTTCTTTCTTTTGAATGCTCATTTGAATGTTATTTCTTTTTAGTTGTCATGAGACAACTTGTTTTATAAAAGTTGTTGGAATCAATTCTAACACTAAGAAGAACATGATTTTGTTCTTAAAGAATGCATGAAGTGATATCATAAATCTTGAGACTTGAACGAATATTGTAAAAGGACTTTTATCCAGTCCTAAAGTGTTGATGGATAATGATTGTTTATATTACCAAAAATCGGTGGAAACAGCGAGCTAATTTGAAATTAAAACTCCAGCAGTTAGCGAAGGAGTGGTTCCTAAAATGGGTGCCATAAACATAAGGAATAGTTACTTGGATCGTGCAGTCAGCCGTTTGACTTATAGGCAGTCACTTTATAGTTATATAGCCTATAGGCAGTTATTTTATTGTATTATAAATAGGAGATCCCACAAAGGGCTCCAAGTGTTCACTTGTACTAAATCACTTGTACTAAATCACTTGTAAAAACTTCACATTCCCAACGCGAGGAAACAAAGAGTTTCAAGAGTGCTAATGTACGTGAATCACCATTTTTATCTAAATGCAATTTCCTTATTTGTCAATCGTTCCTCTTGAGCACTTTACTTTGCTTTCTTTTACGTTCGAACTAACTTTTTACATCATCGTATACATTGTCGACTGTGGTTCTGTTACGATAATAGAATTCACCCTAGATGCATTCGTTGTGTATCTTTTCTAAATGTTATAGCCTGATGTCGGTCACGAGTCACCTTCAGTTGATAACATTAGTAACTTTTTTGTGGAAAACTTTGTTTGTTTAAACTCTTTGTAGGAAACCGTTTTCTCTTAGAGTCAAGTCTGTGTCGAATTGAACAAGCCAAACCTTAGTTGCATTAGCTCGTGTCTTAGATCAACTAGTCGATTCTGCAAGTGACCCTTAGTTTGTAGGCTTTGGGAGGACTAGCGGTTGTTTACCAATTTCCATAGTAAATAGTGGAATATGCATTTGAATGTGAAGTACAAGGCAGAAAAAAATGAAATTAAGAGGGAAAAATTTGGGGTGTAACAATAATATCATTGACCGATCTCGCAATAGTCGCATCCAGCTCGAATCGGAACTTTTGCTTCTAAGCGGAACAATTTAGATAGATTTTTAAAATTGTATTATATTGTGAATGGTTCATACCGAAAATAAATTTCCGATTTCCGCGAAAACATTTTCGGAATTTTATAGCGTCTTTTCACTCTGCAAGGTGGAATAAGAAATTCTTATTTTTGATCTCATTTGTGTATTCAGATTGGGCTAAGATAGGCCTATTAAATCCACATAAAATCGACCAACATCCAACCCAATTCGTAGCTACTTTCTAGTTGTTATTCCTTAACACGTTACCATAACCACTTGTATTGTTCGAAAGCAAGTGTGAATCTGATCTCACTACTTTCCCTACTAGTCTTTCGTCCAATAACTACGCGGAACCACCCAAGCAATCACAACAAAGAAGAAGAAAATCCGTAATTACAATTTTACCCCTCCTTCAACGGCTCGATCGCAAGTTAGTTACAATACCAAAAAAAAAAAAACTGGAGCCCACTCACAACACAGAACATTCTAGAGACTCTCACCCTTTAACCTATATAACTCCAATCTCTTGCAATAACTAATTCACAATTCAGTTTCAAAAACGTAACCCTAAAATTCTCTCTCTTTCTCTTGAATTTCGATTTTGATTTTCTCTGTTACAATGGCCGGTAAAGGTGAAGGACCGGCGATCGGAATCGATCTCGGAACGACGTACTCGTGCGTCGGCGTCTGGCAACACGATAGAGTTGAAATTATCGCCAACGATCAAGGCAACCGTACAACGCCGTCGTATGTTGCGTTTACAGATAGTGAAAGATTGATCGGTGATGCCGCCAAGAATCAGGTCGCCATGAACCCTACCAACACCGTCTTCGGTAATTCATCATCAAACCCTAGCTATTTAAATCTTAATTTTTAGGTTTTCGCTGGTTAGTGAAATCTTGATTATGCATTCTTTGGAATTACTGTGTTTTTTGCATCGATGTTAGCATAATCTTAGTGAAGAAATATTTTATTTTAAATTTTAATTATTACTTTTTTTAGTTAGAAATTTTTAATTCTGTTTTTATTTTTATTTTTAATTTTAGGTTTTTGTTCGTAAGATTAGTGATATCTTGATTATGTATTCTTTGGAATTATCTGTTTTTTTTTATGCATCTGAATATTGTATTTTAATTATTTTTTTAATTGAGAACTTTTTTATTTCTATTTTTGTTAATTAATTTTTTAATTGCTATTTCTATTTTAATTATTGTTGTTATATTGATCTGGAATGATTTTTGTATTTGTTGCATGGGTAAATTTTTTTTTGTTTATTTTATTGTTGCTTTGGTTGTTGTTAACTGAGGATTGTAATTTTGCAGATGCGAAGAGGTTGATTGGTAGGAGAATTAGTGATTCCTCTGTTCAGAGTGATATGAAGTTGTGGCCTTTTAAGATTACTTCCGGTCCCGGTGAGAAGCCTATGATTGGAGTAAACTATAAGGGTGAAGAAAAGGTGTTTGCTGCTGAGGAAATCTCGTCTATGGTTTTGATAAAGATGCGTGAGATTGCTGAGGCTTATCTTGGTTTGACTATTAAGAATGCTGTTGTTACTGTACCGGCTTACTTTAATGATTCTCAGCGTCAAGCAACCAAAGATGCTGGAGTTATTGCTGGCTTGAATGTTATGAGGATTATCAATGAGCCAACTGCAGCAGCTATTGCTTATGGGCTAGATAAGAAAGCTACAAGTGTTGGTGAGAAGAATGTGTTGATCTTTGATTTGGGTGGTGGTACTTTTGATGTTTCTCTTCTTACTATTGAAGAGGGTATTTTTGAAGTTAAAGCCACTGCTGGTGATACCCATCTTGGTGGTGAAGATTTTGATAATAGGATGGTTAACCATTTTGTACAGGAGTTTAAGAGAAAGAATAAGAAGGATATTAGTGGAAACCCTAGGGCACTTAGGAGGTTGAGAACAGCTTGTGAGAGGGCGAAGAGAACTCTATCATCAACTGCACAGACAACCATTGAGATTGATTCTTTGTACGAGGGTGTTGACTTTTACACAACAATCACTCGTGCTAGGTTTGAGGAACTTAACATGGATTTATTCAGGAAGTGTATGGAGCCTGTTGAGAAGTGTTTGAGGGATGCTAAGATGGATAAGAGCACTGTACATGATGTTGTTCTTGTAGGTGGTTCCACTAGGATTCCTAAAGTTCAGCAATTGTTGCAGGATTTCTTCAATGGAAAGGAGCTTTGCAAGAGCATCAACCCAGATGAGGCTGTTGCTTATGGTGCTGCTGTCCAGGCAGCTATTTTGAGCGGTGAGGGTAACGAGAAGGTTCAAGATTTGTTGCTTTTGGATGTCACTCCATTGTCTCAAGGTTTGGAGACAGCAGGAGGTGTCATGACTGTATTGATCCCAAGGAACACAACAATCCCTACCAAGAAGGAACAAGTTTTCTCTACCTATTCAGATAACCAACCTGGTGTGTTGATTCAAGTATATGAGGGTGAGAGAACAAGAACAAAGGACAACAACTTGTTGGGAAAATTCGAGCTTTCTGGAATTCCTCCAGCTCCCCGTGGTGTTCCTCAGATCACTGTTTGCTTTGACATTGATGCAAACGGTATCTTGAATGTCTCTGCTGAAGACAAAACCACAGGCCAGAAGAACAAGATCACCATTACCAACGACAAAGGAAGGTTGTCAAAGGAAGAAATCGAGAAGATGGTTCAAGAAGCCGAGAAGTACAAGAGTGAAGATGAGGACCATAAGAAGAAAGTTGAGGCAAAGAACTCATTGGAGAACTATGCCTACAACATGAGAAACACTATCAAAGATGACAAGATCAGTTCAAAGCTTTCTGCAGGTGATAAGAAAGTGATTGAGGATGCAATTGAAGGAGCCATTCAATGGCTTGATGCCAACCAGCTTGCTGAAGCGGACGAATTTGAAGACAAGATGAAGGAGCTTGAAACAGTTTGTAATCCTATTATTGCAAAGATGTACCAAGGTGGTGCTGCTGGTGAAGGTCCTGAAATTGATGAGGATGCTCCTCCACCAACAAGTGCCAGTGGCGGCCCTGGTCCCAAGATTGAGGAGGTCGACTAAGTTTAGTAGATGGATGGATATGTCGGTAGAGACTTATGCTTGAGTCTGTTATAATTGTGTCGTGGCTATGTTAGAATTTTGCTTTTATGAACAATGTTGCAATGTGATTTTCTAATCAATTGAACGGTGAGTAATAACCACCGTATTTTGCTCATTACACCTTTGGTGTTAATACTACAGTTTATTGTTAAACTTTTGGTATCAAGCTGCCTGAATTATTTTACACTTAATTAAAGTAATATTCTGCCTGCTTTTTCGGCTTTTGTAAGAATACTTTTCTATGGATGTCAACGAGACTGCAGTACAAGATACTTATCAGTTTATACTTTACAGTTTATATGGTGAAACTTTACGATCAGGGATTTTATAGTAAAAACTGTAAGAATACTTTTGTTTTCAATGAGTAATTTTTACGTGGAAGGAAGCTGCGCTTAGAGGATAAAACAAAGTATTTGAATAATTATCACATAAATAATTATAATGTGGTGCCAAAAAAATGGTGTTTTTTTATTAACTTTCAAAATATAAAATTTAAATCAAACTACAAATAAAAAACGCCTTTTTTTATAGAAATTAATAATATGGTAATAGAAAATTTTCAGAGTTGAATCATCTCTTTTTAAATATTAGGAGAGAAATAGAGAGAATGAATAGAAAATGAGAAAAAAATGAAGAGGATTTAAAGCGGTTTGAGTAGTAATCAACAACAACAAAATTATTAATCAAAATTAACATAAGAATTAAACCAGTGTCATGATAACTAGAAAAATCTCAAAACATTATAAATTTCCTTGATTACTAACACTTTTATTTATTTTCTTTATCACTCTCATGGCTCGCCCATCTACTCCAACCTTTTTCACTCACACCTTGCATTTGTTATCTTCATTTCTCACATTTTGTTGTTGGATTTGACAAATTTGTGACACTTCTTATTATGGTGTATATGGATGCGATAAATTCGATAAATTCAAGCGAGATTAAAAAAATGGATTAGATCATATTATTAAATAAATACGATTGCAAAAATAAAAAATCATTTTAAAAATTAGGTTATGGGAAATCCGGACCCATCCTATGAAACCTATGGGTTAATGATAGTTTTTTTTTTTTTGGCTCTTTATAATTTGATGAGTGGTGGTTTAATGTATTTAATCTTAGTTGTTTGAGTTACAACTTCTTGAACATTTTTTATTTATTTTGTGAGTTATAGTTTTAACTTATTTAGAATGTCATATTTTGATTATTTTGATATTAATTTTTGCAAGTATAGAGCTTCGGTTTTTGCAAGTATATATATGATAAATTTTACCACACGTTTAAATATTCAATGTTTAAAAAAATATAGTGGTTAAAGTATATTAAGAAAAAGTGATTGAGGCATTTTTTTAAAAATAATATGACACGTCATTTATAATTATAAAAAAAAATTGAATAATTTATTATCTAATTCGATCCAACTCACAAATTTATAGTTTGTTAAACTAATGCAAAGATGTCATGAGTTATTATTTTATGTCATTCAAATTGGTTCAAACCGGGGTATCTAGTATGAGTTGGATCTTGATTTTGGGGAAATTCAACCCAAATAGACTAAAGTACACCTCTAATCCTTACCTTCCTTATCTTTATTGTTTTCATTATATATAGTTATTAAGATATTTTTCTGTCTTTTCTTTTCTTTCTTTTTAAATCTTATTTAATAAACTTTTCTTCATTGCATTTCTTATAGAGTTGTTATGTTACATTTGAGATTTTGTTAGATTTGAGGTTTTGTTGGTAAGTCTTTACTTTGCGTTTGTTTGAATGATAACTTTCGAAGATACCCTTTTGGTGATATCTGATATTTTCCAGACTATGACATAGTGTTGTATTTTTTGTTTGGTTATTGTTTTTCACGTGTCTTTGACATTTAATTGGTTGTTGATTAACATAATATTCCTATAGAAAAGTGGTTGATGAAAAAATAAGCATGTTATAGTATCACTTGCCTCAATATATATATATATATATATATATATATATATATATATATATATATATATATATATATATATATATATATATATATATATATGAATCTTCTAAGGTCCAAAGTTCTCAGTTTGAAGCAGGCAAGCATCTAACACTAGTAACTGACTGTCATGAATAAGAGTTGGAGATTTAAGGATTTTAAGATTTGTGGGTCGTGTAATATATGGAATGGTCATAAATGTAGGGGATTGTTCAACTTTGGACCTTAGAAGATTCATATATATATATATATATATATATATATATATATATATATATATATATATATATATATATATATATATATATATATATATATATATATATATATATCTTCTAAGGTCCAAAGTTCTCAGTTTGAAGCAGACAAGCATCTAACACTAGTAACTGACATCATCTAACACTAGTAACTGACTGGTAACTGACTGTCATGTCATGGTCATGAATAAGAGTTGGAGATTTAAGGATTTTATGATTCGTGGGTCGTGTAATATATGGAATGGTCATGAATGTAGGGGACTGTTTGTAACACCCTTCTAAACCCCACGGAAATTAATAATTAATTTTCAGAGTAAAACATGAAAACAAGGGTGCCACAATTCCAATTAAAACAAATTCATCATATATTCATTGTCATGCTTTCACTAAAGAACAATTCACCATAATACATAAAACCTCATGTTTACACAGCGGAAAATTCATCATACGGATAAGCATAACATCATCTATGCAATATCTTATAGAATCTAATACAATAACAGCACAATAGAGTATCATCATAAACTCTAAACTAGCGTTCCCCCAGTGTTACAATATCAGAGCATGACACCTGACGCTACACTAAACACTGACTTATGAGCTAATCCTCACCAAGTCGAAAGCAGCTATCCTCAATCTGAAAATGTCAACAGTAAGGGTGAGTCTCATCACAGTTAACAAATGTTATTGCATCTTAAATAACAACACATCATAGTTATATTATTCACCCAATTTATCATATTCAGATTATCATGAACATCCATCATTTACACTTCCTTCAAGAAACTCAATACTTGTATTCTTATACCATTGAATTCCAATTATCTGACTCCTCTTAAGTCACACCAGTAATTATCCAACACGTTACATTCCGCTTTTTCCGCACTACTCTGACTACTCATCACAATCATCTATACCAAATAGATTTCTGAGTTTTACCCGATTCCGACTCTCTTTACTCATTCGTTTCAAGAATCATTCTTCATCATTCATGGTACCAATTTACCACTTAGCAATACTTACTCGTACTCAAAAACAAATTCTTGAATTACTACATCTATCAAAACATTCTAACCATCAGAACGAGTATACACAAGCAATTATAATCACACTCATCAGCTTCAATACGCCATTTCTTACAAAACAACTCAAATTGAGTTTCGCTCTTTTCTAAGAATTAAATCAATTCCTCCCTTCATAGAGTATAATTCCTCATTATATTTGGAATCTACAATAACCCCTTGACAACAACACAAAATTATTACAACGTCACATAGCATCAACTCTTCGTTTTAATTTCGCCGAATACATACTCGTTAACTACGTACAACCGTAATAACACATTCATCATCTCGACAATTATTCAAAAGAGTTATAATTCTTCGACACGACATCCTTACATCCACTGGATTCTAAATCCAACATATAGATCAATACATATTCTCTATGTAGGCTTCCGACATATTAATTCTTTACTTCCCGCGAGTAGTACTCATAACACTACTCCACATCACACTTTCGCTGCGCGACTCTGATTACCCGTCTTAAGTCATCATCCACCATGTTGCACTCTTTCATATTCACTTCTTCATAAGTTCACACAACATAGTGAGTGATTATTCTCACGGCTTAGTATTCATCACATCTTAAACCATTAAGGTAACAAAACAAGCTTATCTCTTCGATATGATTCCATCTACTACCAACAAGAGATTTAGGGTGATCAAGTCCTAAATTTGTCAATATTAGTTGAAAATCATATTTAAGCATAAACCGTCGTTACTACATAATAGTGTCCCTTTCCGAGTTTGCACCCAAACTCATTAACATCGTCATAGTCCAATAATTCACTACTGTGTCCTTCTTCTAGAATATTCTTCCGAAGTTCAAAACATCAGTCGCACAAATCCAATCACTCAACCTCATTATATTATTCCCGTCGATTCTGAATTCACCGCCTTTACCTTGGTAATTCAAAGTCAACCTATCGATCAACTCAGCATCATCTTTCTGACCTTCTCTAATCTCGTCAAGAGTACCACTAGTCATCTTCTAGCATACTCAATCTAACACTATTAGGAGTGCCTTCACATACCAACTCAAGTCTTAAAATTGTCCAAGTAAATCTAACTCATCCATCATTAGCACCGACATATTTAAAGACTTCCTACGCAACACAATAGCACAACATTTTCCTCATTAGGATGGTAATTCAAACCAAAATCCTAATCCAAAAATATATTCTAATCATCTCTACTGCCTCATATTAAGCCCTTTCTGATCAAAGAGGTACTTCAACTCTTATGATCACTAAACACTTCGAATTTTGAACCATACAATTAGCCTGTAAGACCAAGACAACATTCATAACTCGTGGTTTTAATTCAAATTCTATTACATCCTTCACGTCCAAATATCATCCCACTCGGTATCTCAACAAAGTCTTCCTCACGTCAACAAATGTTAGAAATTCCCTGCAATTCTTCTTTTATACTTATCGTTACTTTGCCATCACAAATACGATTCCAAGAGTTCTAAAGTTTATTCCATCTTTACTACTAATGCACTCTTCACTAAAATTCATCGGTCCTCAAACCATCCTTATCACCGAACATCTCATCAACAACATGTTACACTCAATTTTGTTTCCAACAATCACGGTAGTAAGCATTCTTATTCAACAAGTTTCACGCTTCCATAACCGACTTCAGAACCTCTCCTCATAGGGTCACTCTACCGTATTTATAACTCTTCCATAAATTAGAACACAATCCCTCCTCCTTGTAGGTTCAAACGGCACATTAATCCGACACTCGGAACTCAAGATATGAATTTTCCAATCATTGTCCGAAAATCCAACACCGACATCATGCAGCGACGCTCACTAAGGTATTCCCAAAACTCTTCAAATGGTATACTCACTTCTTAAACTTACTCCTCAACAAACCTCCTAAATATTCCTTCAATCCGTTCAACACTGACACTAACATCTCGTGCAGTACCAATAAACAAGTCTAGTTATAAGAACAAGAGTAACCGTAACTCCACCTCTTTCCAACATCATCCTGTCACAATTAAATATGTTACAGCTGCTGCAACCATTTTTATAACAAAGTTCATCTCATTAGCTTTCCGACGCTTCAAACGGAACTCAATTCGGGTGTCCAGAACTCCAGTTATGAATTTTCGAAGTTCCGCAGCTATTCAGCAATTTTCCTGCGTTTTGCTTACGAAAATCTCTCTCCAAAACTCATTCTCTTCAACTCGATCACATCCCAAACAGCTCCTTATCATATCTCTTCACTTCCAAACATTCTTATAACTTGAGCAACACCTCCCATCGCTGAAGCGCAATCTCTGGAACATTACGACAGCAATCCTCTTTGCAAACATGCAGCTGAATCTCTTCTGAGACGTGAAGCTACTCATCTGACATCTTCGCAGTAAACCAGTAGAGCTGACACATCGCAACTTTCCAATTTCTCTCCTTTCAATAATTGTCAATTACCTCTAATCATCTTCCTTCAAGATGTTCCAACTCAATTCCCCAGTGAAGTCTTAATTCCAAGTCACCTTCAATTCGGAAAACAACAACTCTAACAACGCTTGCTCTGTTGCCAACAACTGCCTACTGAATCAATCATCTTACAACTGAAACATAACCGAGAAGCGAAGCTTCTCCCCCACTTGTTTCAATCCCACACCTGCAACAACAACCAAGTACCGACAGTGATTCACTCACATGTCGCATACCAAGGAATAAAAATGCCGACAGTATTCAACCGTCGTGCAACTCAATTGACTCAACAATTGGCCGGACGGACCGACCTGCTCTGATACCACTATTGTAACACCCTTCTAAACCCCACGGGAATTAATAATTAATTTTCAGAGTAAAACATGAAAACAAGGGTGCCACAATTCCAATTAAAACAAATTCATCATATATTCATTGTCATGCTTTCACTAAAGAACAATTCACCATAATACATAAAACCTCATGTTTACACAGCGGAAAATTCATCATACGGATAAGCATAACATCATCTATGCAATATCTTATAGAATCTAATACAATAACAGCACAATAGAGTATCATCATAAACTCTAAACTAGCGTTCCCCCAGTGTTACAATATCAGAGCATGACACCTGACGCTACACTAAACACTGACTTATGAGCTAATCCTCACCAAGTCGAAAGCAGCTATCCTCAATCTGAAAATGTCAACAGTAAGGGTGAGTCTCATCACAGTTAACAAATGTTATTGCATCTTAAATAACAACACATCATAGTTATATTATTCACCCAATTTATCATATTCAGATTATCATGAACATCCATCATTTACACAAACGTCAACAAAACACATCTTTCGAACAGACAATCATACTCAACATTAATTCAACAAAACACACAACCAACACATCATCAATATTTATAACACTGGAATACTTCCAATCATGTTATAAAAGTATGCATATGTATGAACTGACACTATGCATGTGGTACCAAAATTCGTGAATCATATTCACAGGACTTCTCTCCACGATACTGCCCTTTAATCGCTCACACCCCACATGGGCACACGATTAACCTCATCGCTCACACCCCCATGGGCACACGATGACTGCTTACTAATCTCCGCACAATGGGAATTAGCCACCAACGATCCACTCATCAACAGGATCCATCATCAAATGCACATGAATGAATGCAACATATACAACATACTTATACCCTCGTCAAGTCTAATGAGTAACATCATCAAATACTCATTTCATCATCATCATCAACATCATCATCATCATCAAAGTATGTCTATATACATTAGCATCATTCAATACAATCAATCATCATCATCATCATCATTAAAGAACATACAAGTGTCCATATCAATCATCATCATCAAAAATAAGGACACACATGTATTCACATCATTTCAAAGCAATCAGTCATCATCATACGACTCCAAACAAATCATCACATGATTAATATTTCAACGTAGCATGTATTTAACACATCTCATCACATATATGTACAATACATCATTCACCAAGAAATAAAAATCATATTTAAAATAATTGGATTTACACCTCATTCCATCATTTAAACACGTAGGCTATCTCATAAGATTCATCGTACTCGAAACGGCACTAAAAACAGACCTACGATTCGAAAGTTACACATCATTTAACTTTCCCCAGAGATAACTATCGCTACAGCACGCGGCGCAACCAAGGTTCGCGGCGCGACCTGAACCACACAAACACGTTCGCGGCACCAACCTATGCACGCGGCGCGAAACGAGAAAACAAGTACGCCTTCGCGGCGCCAACACAGGTACGCGGCGCGACCTGTGCGTATCACAATTTCTGGCATTCTACCCACCTGTTCGCGGCGCCAACTCTGTGCACGCGGCGCGAACCGGCGATTTCAGAAACCCCAACCTGCAGAAAACAGCATTCTACACATTCCAAACTCACCCAATTCATACCAGTACGAACCTAGGGAAATAGAATCTATAAACAACACGAAAAACACCTCATAATACATCAATTACACATCAATTGAGATCATAACAACATAGATATCATGGATTCAAACATAGGGATCAAACATCATACAATTCAATTCAATCCCTAAATCTATCATATGATCCAATTGACCCAACAACATCCCTAATCAATATTATTATCTAAGAACACGATAATAGATGATAACCGGAGAGTCCCCCCTTACCTTAGCCAAGAGTTCTTGATCTTTGGTCCTCTTCCTCTTTGGTTCCTCTTTACGTTCCTCAGCTCTTCTCTTCCACTTCTCATCTTTCACGTTCTGAATCTTTTCCTCATTTCCCAATTTTCCTTATTTTATGAAACATAACATTTTAGTTAGTAAAGGCTTTACTAACATAATACCCCCTCTTTACTAACACCACACTTGGCCCAATAGCCTATCTCATATTTCTTTCCAAATGATTCCACAAAATACTGAATAATTCCAAATAATAATTTAATTTCCAATTAAATTAAATTTAGAAATTATGGGGTGTTACAACTCTCCCCCACTAAAAGAGTTTTCGTCCTCGAAAACATACCTCAAGTAACCAGCTCATATACGAGTCCTTCACCTGACTCTCCAGCTCTCAATTAACAGTACCATCAGTCAATCCTCAAAATCCATCCAACATAACCAACAGGAAACATGTTTCATACATTCCAATCCCAGTTTTTACGTCGCATTTGACCATCCAAGGTGTACCACTCATAATATTTCCAAAAGGTTAACAACAATAGAACTTTGAGGTACAACCTATACCATACGCTCAACAACTTAGTAGTACAATTACACAATTTATAATATGATCACATTGATCAACACTGCAGTAATGCATACCATCTACCAAACATACCAACCTTAGACATACTCTTCCATCTAAGTGATAATGTAATACTTACATTTTTCATCAACCACTTCCTTCAAGAAACTCAATACTTGTATTCTTATACCATTGAATTCCAATTATCTGACTCCTCTTAAGTCACACCAGTAATTATCCAACACGTTACATTCCGCTTTTTCCGCACTACTCTGACTACTCATCACAATCATCTATACCAAATAGATTTCTGAGTTTTACCCGATTCCGACTCTCTTTACTCATTCGTTTCAAGAATCATTCTTCATCATTCATGGTACCAATTTACCACTTAGCAATACTTACTCGTACTCAAAAACAAATTCTTGAATTACTACATCTATCAAAACATTCTAACCATCAGAACGAGTATACACAAGCAATTATAATCACACTCATCAGCTTCAATACGCCATTTCTTACAAAACAACTCAAATTGAGTTTCGCTCTTTTCTAAGAATTAAATCAATTCCTCCCTTCATAGAGTATAATTCCTCATTATATTTGGAATCTACAATAACCCCTTGACAACAACACAAAATTATTACAACGTCACATAGCATCAACTCTTCGTTTTAATTTCGCCGAATACATACTCGTTAACTACGTACAACCGTAATAACACATTCATCATCTCGACAATTATTCAAAAGAGTTATAATTCTTCGACACGACATCCTTACATCCACTGGATTCTAAATCCAACATATAGATCAATACATATTCTCTATGTAGGCTTCCGACATATTAATTCTTTACTTCCCGCGAGTAGTACTCATAACACTACTCCACATCACACTTTCGCTGCGCGACTCTGATTACCCGTCTTAAGTCATCATCCACCATGTTGCACTCTTTCATATTCACTTCTTCATAAGTTCACACAACATAGTGAGTGATTATTCTCACGGCTTAGTATTCATCACATCTTAAACCATTAAGGTAACAAAACAAGCTTATCTCTTCGATATGATTCCATCTACTACCAACAAGAGATTTAGGGTGATCAAGTCCTAAATTTGTCAATATTAGTTGAAAATCATATTTAAGCATAAACCGTCGTTACTACATAATAGTGTCCCTTTCCGAGTTTGCACCCAAACTCATTAACATCGTCATAGTCCAATAATTCACTACTGTGTCCTTCTTCTAGAATATTCTTCCGAAGTTCAAAACATCAGTCGCACAAATCCAATCACTCAACCTCATTATATTATTCCCGTCGATTCTGAATTCACCGCCTTTACCTTGGTAATTCAAAGTCAACCTATCGATCAACTCAGCATCATCTTTCTGACCTTCTCTAATCTCGTCAAGAGTACCACTAGTCATCTTCTAGCATACTCAATCTAACACTATTAGGAGTGCCTTCACATACCAACTCAAGTCTTAAAATTGTCCAAGTAAATCTAACTCATCCATCATTAGCACCGACATATTTAAAGACTTCCTACGCAACACAATAGCACAACATTTTCCTCATTAGGATGGTAATTCAAACCAAAATCCTAATCCAAAAATATATTCTAATCATCTCTACTGCCTCATATTAAGCCCTTTCTGATCAAAGAGGTACTTCAACTCTTATGATCACTAAACACTTCGAATTTTGAACCATACAATTAGCCTGTAAGACCAAGACAACATTCATAACTCGTGGTTTTAATTCAAATTCTATTACATCCTTCACGTCCAAATATCATCCCACTCGGTATCTCAACAAAGTCTTCCTCACGTCAACAAATGTTAGAAATTCCCTGCAATTCTTCTTTTATACTTATCGTTACTTTGCCATCACAAATACGATTCCAAGAGTTCTAAAGTTTATTCCATCTTTACTACTAATGCACTCTTCACTAAAATTCATCGGTCCTCAAACCATCCTTATCACCGAACATCTCATCAACAACATGTTACACTCAATTTTGTTTCCAACAATCACGGTAGTAAGCATTCTTATTCAACAAGTTTCACGCTTCCATAACCGACTTCAGAACCTCTCCTCATAGGGTCACTCTACCGTATTTATAACTCTTCCATAAATTAGAACACAATCCCTCCTCCTTGTAGGTTCAAACGGCACATTAATCCGACACTCGGAACTCAAGATATGAATTTTCCAATCATTGTCCGAAAATCCAACACCGACATCATGCAGCGACGCTCACTAAGGTATTCCCAAAACTCTTCAAATGGTATACTCACTTCTTAAACTTACTCCTCAACAAACCTCCTAAATATTCCTTCAATCCGTTCAACACTGACACTAACATCTCGTGCAGTACCAATAAACAAGTCTAGTTATAAGAACAAGAGTAACCGTAACTCCACCTCTTTCCAACATCATCCTGTCACAATTAAATATGTTACAGCTGCTGCAACCATTTTTATAACAAAGTTCATCTCATTAGCTTTCCGACGCTTCAAACGGAACTCAATTCGGGTGTCCAGAACTCCAGTTATGAATTTTCGAAGTTCCGCAGCTATTCAGCAATTTTCCTGCGTTTTGCTTACGAAAATCTCTCTCCAAAACTCATTCTCTTCAACTCGATCACATCCCAAACAGCTCCTTATCATATCTCTTCACTTCCAAACATTCTTATAACTTGAGCAACACCTCCCATCGCTGAAGCGCAATCTCTGGAACATTACGACAGCAATCCTCTTTGCAAACATGCAGCTGAATCTCTTCTGAGACGTGAAGCTACTCATCTGACATCTTCGCAGTAAACCAGTAGAGCTGACACATCGCAACTTTCCAATTTCTCTCCTTTCAATAATTGTCAATTACCTCTAATCATCTTCCTTCAAGATGTTCCAACTCAATTCCCCAGTGAAGTCTTAATTCCAAGTCACCTTCAATTCGGAAAACAACAACTCTAACAACGCTTGCTCTGTTGCCAACAACTGCCTACTGAATCAATCATCTTACAACTGAAACATAACCGAGAAGCGAAGCTTCTCCCCCACTTGTTTCAATCCCACACCTGCAACAACAACCAAGTACCGACAGTGATTCACTCACATGTCGCATACCAAGGAATAAAAATGCCGACAGTATTCAACCGTCGTGCAACTCAATTGACTCAACAATTGGCCGGACGGACCGACCTGCTCTGATACCACTATTGTAACACCCTTCTAAACCCCACGGGAATTAATAATTAATTTTCAGAGTAAAACATGAAAACAAGGGTGCCACAATTCCAATTAAAACAAATTCATCATATATTCATTGTCATGCTTTCACTAAAGAACAATTCACCATAATACATAAAACCTCATGTTTACACAGCGGAAAATTCATCATACGGATAAGCATAACATCATCTATGCAATATCTTATAGAATCTAATACAATAACAGCACAATAGAGTATCATCATAAACTCTAAACTAGCGTTCCCCCAGTGTTACAATATCAGAGCATGACACCTGACGCTACACTAAACACTGACTTATGAGCTAATCCTCACCAAGTCGAAAGCAGCTATCCTCAATCTGAAAATGTCAACAGTAAGGGTGAGTCTCATCACAGTTAACAAATGTTATTGCATCTTAAATAACAACACATCATAGTTATATTATTCACCCAATTTATCATATTCAGATTATCATGAACATCCATCATTTACACAAACGTCAACAAAACACATCTTTCGAACAGACAATCATACTCAACATTAATTCAACAAAACACACAACCAACACATCATCAATATTTATAACACTGGAATACTTCCAATCATGTTATAAAAGTATGCATATGTATGAACTGACACTATGCATGTGGTACCAAAATTCGTGAATCATATTCACAGGACTTCTCTCCACGATACTGCCCTTTAATCGCTCACACCCCACATGGGCACACGATTAACCTCATCGCTCACACCCCCATGGGCACACGATGACTGCTTACTAATCTCCGCACAATGGGAATTAGCCACCAACGATCCACTCATCAACAGGATCCATCATCAAATGCACATGAATGAATGCAACATATACAACATACTTATACCCTCGTCAAGTCTAATGAGTAACATCATCAAATACTCATTTCATCATCATCATCAACATCATCATCATCATCAAAGTATGTCTATATACATTAGCATCATTCAATACAATCAATCATCATCATCATCATCATTAAAGAACATACAAGTGTCCATATCAATCATCATCATCAAAAATAAGGACACACATGTATTCACATCATTTCAAAGCAATCAGTCATCATCATACGACTCCAAACAAATCATCACATGATTAATATTTCAACGTAGCATGTATTTAACACATCTCATCACATATATGTACAATACATCATTCACCAAGAAATAAAAATCATATTTAAAATAATTGGATTTACACCTCATTCCATCATTTAAACACGTAGGCTATCTCATAAGATTCATCGTACTCGAAACGGCACTAAAAACAGACCTACGATTCGAAAGTTACACATCATTTAACTTTCCCCAGAGATAACTATCGCTACAGCACGCGGCGCAACCAAGGTTCGCGGCGCGACCTGAACCACACAAACACGTTCGCGGCACCAACCTATGCACGCGGCGCGAAACGAGAAAACAAGTACGCCTTCGCGGCGCCAACACAGGTACGCGGCGCGACCTGTGCGTATCACAATTTCTGGCATTCTACCCACCTGTTCGCGGCGCCAACTCTGTGCACGCGGCGCGAACCGGCGATTTCAGAAACCCCAACCTGCAGAAAACAGCATTCTACACATTCCAAACTCACCCAATTCATACCAGTACGAACCTAGGGAAATAGAATCTATAAACAACACGAAAAACACCTCATAATACATCAATTACACATCAATTGAGATCATAACAACATAGATATCATGGATTCAAACATAGGGATCAAACATCATACAATTCAATTCAATCCCTAAATCTATCATATGATCCAATTGACCCAACAACATCCCTAATCAATATTATTATCTAAGAACACGATAATAGATGATAACCGGAGAGTCCCCCCTTACCTTAGCCAAGAGTTCTTGATCTTTGGTCCTCTTCCTCTTTGGTTCCTCTTTACGTTCCTCAGCTCTTCTCTTCCACTTCTCATCTTTCACGTTCTGACTCTTTTCCTCATTTCCCAATTTTCCTTATTTTATGAAACATAACATTTTAGTTAGTAAAGGCTTTACTAACATAATACCCCCTCTTTACTAACACCACACTTGGCCCAATAGCCTATCTCATATTTCTTTCCAAATGATTCCACAAAATACTGAATAATTCCAAATAATAATTTAATTTCCAATTAAATTAAATTTAGAAATTATGGGGTGTTACAACTCTCCCCCACTAAAAGAGTTTTCGTCCTCGAAAACATACCTCAAGTAACCAGCTCATATACGAGTCCTTCACCTGACTCTCCAGCTCTCAATTAACAGTACCATCAGTCAATCCTCAAAATCCATCCAACATAACCAACAGGAAACATGTTTCATACATTCCAATCCCAGTTTTTACGTCGCATTTGACCATCCAAGGTGTACCACTCATAATATTTCCAAAAGGTTAACAACAATAGAACTTTGAGGTACAACCTATACCATACGCTCAACAACTTAGTAGTACAATTACACAATTTATAATATGATCACATTGATCAACACTGCAGTAATGCATACCATCTACCAAACATACCAACCTTAGACATACTCTTCCATCTAAGTGATAATGTAATACTTACATTTTTCATCAACCACTTCCTTCAAGAAACTCAATACTTGTATTCTTATACCATTGAATTCCAATTATCTGACTCCTCTTAAGTCACACCAGTAATTATCCAACACGTTACATTCCGCTTTTTCCGCACTACTCTGACTACTCATCACAATCATCTATACCAAATAGATTTCTGAGTTTTACCCGATTCCGACTCTCTTTACTCATTCGTTTCAAGAATCATTCTTCATCATTCATGGTACCAATTTACCACTTAGCAATACTTACTCGTACTCAAAAACAAATTCTTGAATTACTACATCTATCAAAACATTCTAACCATCAGAACGAGTATACACAAGCAATTATAATCACACTCATCAGCTTCAATACGCCATTTCTTACAAAACAACTCAAATTGAGTTTCGCTCTTTTCTAAGAATTAAATCAATTCCTCCCTTCATAGAGTATAATTCCTCATTATATTTGGAATCTACAATAACCCCTTGACAACAACACAAAATTATTACAACGTCACATAGCATCAACTCTTCGTTTTAATTTCGCCGAATACATACTCGTTAACTACGTACAACCGTAATAACACATTCATCATCTCGACAATTATTCAAAAGAGTTATAATTCTTCGACACGACATCCTTACATCCACTGGATTCTAAATCCAACATATAGATCAATACATATTCTCTATGTAGGCTTCCGACATATTAATTCTTTACTTCCCGCGAGTAGTACTCATAACACTACTCCACATCACACTTTCGCTGCGCGACTCTGATTACCCGTCTTAAGTCATCATCCACCATGTTGCACTCTTTCATATTCACTTCTTCATAAGTTCACACAACATAGTGAGTGATTATTCTCACGGCTTAGTATTCATCACATCTTAAACCATTAAGGTAACAAAACAAGCTTATCTCTTCGATATGATTCCATCTACTACCAACAAGAGATTTAGGGTGATCAAGTCCTAAATTTGTCAATATTAGTTGAAAATCATATTTAAGCATAAACCGTCGTTACTACATAATAGTGTCCCTTTCCGAGTTTGCACCCAAACTCATTAACATCGTCATAGTCCAATAATTCACTACTGTGTCCTTCTTCTAGAATATTCTTCCGAAGTTCAAAACATCAGTCGCACAAATCCAATCAC
The DNA here is from genome assembly GCF_029867415.1 of Vicia villosa. Taxonomy (NCBI): domain Eukaryota; kingdom Viridiplantae; phylum Streptophyta; class Magnoliopsida; order Fabales; family Fabaceae; genus Vicia; species Vicia villosa. The sequence goes on from NC_081185.1 coordinate 26,154,515, forward strand.
TCAACCTCATTATATTATTCCCGTCGATTCTGAATTCACCGCCTTTACCTTGGTAATTCAAAGTCAACCTATCGATCAACTCAGCATCATCTTTCTGACCTTCTCTAATCTCGTCAAGAGTACCACTAGTCATCTTCTAGCATACTCAATCTAACACTATTAGGAGTGCCTTCACATACCAACTCAAGTCTTAAAATTGTCCAAGTAAATCTAACTCATCCATCATTAGCACCGACATATTTAAAGACTTCCTACGCAACACAATAGCACAACATTTTCCTCATTAGGATGGTAATTCAAACCAAAATCCTAATCCAAAAATATATTCTAATCATCTCTACTGCCTCATATTAAGCCCTTTCTGATCAAAGAGGTACTTCAACTCTTATGATCACTAAACACTTCGAATTTTGAACCATACAATTAGCCTGTAAGACCAAGACAACATTCATAACTCGTGGTTTTAATTCAAATTCTATTACATCCTTCACGTCCAAATATCATCCCACTCGGTATCTCAACAAAGTCTTCCTCACGTCAACAAATGTTAGAAATTCCCTGCAATTCTTCTTTTATACTTATCGTTACTTTGCCATCACAAATACGATTCCAAGAGTTCTAAAGTTTATTCCATCTTTACTACTAATGCACTCTTCACTAAAATTCATCGGTCCTCAAACCATCCTTATCACCGAACATCTCATCAACAACATGTTACACTCAATTTTGTTTCCAACAATCACGGTAGTAAGCATTCTTATTCAACAAGTTTCACGCTTCCATAACCGACTTCAGAACCTCTCCTCATAGGGTCACTCTACCGTATTTATAACTCTTCCATAAATTAGAACACAATCCCTCCTCCTTGTAGGTTCAAACGGCACATTAATCCGACACTCGGAACTCAAGATATGAATTTTCCAATCATTGTCCGAAAATCCAACACCGACATCATGCAGCGACGCTCACTAAGGTATTCCCAAAACTCTTCAAATGGTATACTCACTTCTTAAACTTACTCCTCAACAAACCTCCTAAATATTCCTTCAATCCGTTCAACACTGACACTAACATCCCGTGCAGTACCAATAAACAAGTCTAGTTATAAGAACAAGAGTAACCGTAACTCCACCTCTTTCCAACATCATCCTGTCACAATTAAATATGTTACAGCTGCTGCAACCATTTTTATAACAAAGTTCATCTCATTAGCTTTCCGACGCTTCAAACGGAACTCAATTCGGGTGTCCAGAACTCCAGTTATGAATTTTCGAAGTTCCGCAGCTATTCAGCAATTTTCCTGCGTTTTGCTTACGAAAATCTCTCTCCAAAACTCATTCTCTTCAACTCGATCACATCCCAAACAGCTCCTTATCATATCTCTTCACTTCCAAACATTCTTATAACTTGAGCAACACCTCCCATCGCTGAAGCGCAATCTCTGGAACATTACGACAGCAATCCTCTTTGCAAACATGCAGCTGAATCTCTTCTGAGACGTGAAGCTACTCATCTGACATCTTCGCAGTAAACCAGTAGAGCTGACACATCGCAACTTTCCAATTTCTCTCCTTTCAATAATTGTCAATTACCTCTAATCATCTTCCTTCAAGATGTCCAACTCAATTCCCCAGTGAAGTCTTAATTCCAAGTCACCTTCAATTCGGAAAACAACAACTCTAACAACGCTTGCTCTGTTGCCAACAACCGCCTACTGAATCAATCATCTTACAACTGAAACATAACCGACAAGCGAAGCTTCTCCCCCACTTGTTTCAATCCCACACCTGCAACAACAACCAAGTACCGACAGTGATTCACTCACATGTCGCATACCAAGGAATAAAAATGCCGACAGTATTCAACCGTCGTGCAACTCAATTGACTCAACAATTGGCCGGACGGACCGACCTGCTCTGATACCACTATTGTAACACCCTTCTAAACCCCACGGGAATTAATAATTAATTTTCAGAGTAAAACATGAAAACAAGGGTGCCACAATTCCAATTAAAACAAATTCATCATATATTCATTGTCATGCTTTCACTAAAGAACAATTCACCATAATACATAAAACCTCATGTTTACACAGCGGAAAATTCATCATACGGATAAGCATAACATCATCTATGCAATATCTTATAGAATCTAATACAATAACAGCACAATAGAGTATCATCATAAACTCTAAACTAGCGTTCCCCCAGTGTTACAATATCAGAGCATGACACCTGACGCTACACTAAACACTGACTTATGAGCTAATCCTCACCAAGTCGAAAGCAGCTATCCTCAATCTGAAAATGTCAACAGTAAGGGTGAGTCTCATCACAGTTAACAAATGTTATTGCATCTTAAATAACAACACATCATAGTTATATTATTCACCCAATTTATCATATTCAGATTATCATGAACATCCATCATTTACACAAACGTCAACAAAACACATCTTTCGAACAGACAATCATACTCAACATTAATTCAACAAAACACACAACCAACACATCATCAATATTTATAACACTGGAATACTTCCAATCATGTTATAAAAGTATGCATATGTATGAACTGACACTATGCATGTGGTACCAAAATTCGTGAATCATATTCACAGGACTTCTCTCCACGATACTGCCCTTTAATCGCTCACACCCCACATGGGCACACGATTAACCTCATCGCTCACACCCCCATGGGCACACGATGACTGCTTACTAATCTCCGCACAATGGGAATTAGCCACCAACGATCCACTCATCAACAGGATCCATCATCAAATGCACATGAATGAATGCAACATATACAACATACTTATACCCTCGTCAAGTCTAATGAGTAACATCATCAAATACTCATTTCATCATCATCATCAACATCATCATCATCATCAAAGTATGTCTATATACATTAGCATCATTCAATACAATCAATCATCATCATCATCATCATTAAAGAACATACAAGTGTCCATATCAATCATCATCATCAAAAATAAGGACACACATGTATTCACATCATTTCAAAGTAATCAGTCATCATCATACGACTCCAAACAAATCATCACATGATTAATATTTCAACGTAGCATGTATTTAACACATCTCATCACATATATGTACAATACATCATTCACCAAGAAATAAAAATCATATTTAAAATAATTGGATTTACACCTCATTCCATCATTTAAACACGTAGGCTATCTCATAAGATTCATCGTACTCGAAACGGCACTAAAAACAGACCTACGATTCGAAAGTTACACATCATTTAACTTTCCCCAGAGATAACTATCGCTACAGCACGCGGCGCAACCAAGGTTCGCGGCGCGACCTGAACCACACAAACACGTTCGCGGCGCCAACCTATGCACGCGGCGCGAAACGAGAAAACAAGTACGCCTTCGCGGCGCCAACACAGGTACGCGGCGCGACCTGTGCGTATCACAATTTCTGGCATTCTACCCACCTGTTCGCGGCGCCAACTCTGTGCACGCGGCGCGAACCGGCGATTTCAGAAACCCCAACCTGCAGAAAACAGCATTCTACACATTCCAAACTCACCCAATTCATACCAGTACGAACCTAGGGAAATAGAATCTATAAACAACACGAAAAACACCTCATAATACATCAATTACACATCAATTGAGATCATAACAACATAGATATCATGGATTCAAACATAGGGATCAAACATCATACAATTCAATCCAATCCCTAAATCTATCATATGATCCAATTGACCCAACAACATCCCTAATCAATATTATTATCTAAGAACACGATAATAGATGATAACCGGAGAGTCCCCCCTTACCTTAGCCAAGAGTTCTTGATCTTTGGTCCTCTTCCTCTTTGGTTCCTCTTTACGTTCCTCAGCTCTTCTCTTCCACTTCTCATCTTTCACGTTCTGACTCTTTTCCTCATTTCCCAATTTTCCTTATTTTATGAAACATAACATTTTAGTTAGTAAAGGCTTTACTAACATAATACCCCCTCTTTACTAACACACTTGGCCCAATAGCCTATCTCATATTTCTTTCCAAATGATTCCACAAAATACTGAATAATTCCAAATAATAATTTAATTTCCAATTAAATTAAATTTAGAAATTATGGGGTGTTACACTGTTCAATACATCTTATATATTTCTCCAAAATTTTATATGTGTTTAAAAATGTCTCTTCAGCACGTCTAGAAATTATTTTTTGAATACACTTGAAGTTATTTTCAGCAATTTTTCTTAATATTTTGTGAAATAGTTTGAATGAATAACAACGCTTACTTTATTAGATAAAATGAATAGGTTAAATACAAAAACAACTCTGCTGTAACTGGACTGTAACAGCATCTCCTAAAAATAAGCCACCTCCCTAAAGAATAGCTTTATTCCTAAATATCAGCTACATCCCTAAAGACTAGGTCAGTTAAGCTAATATCACTTGACCTAGTGCATTATTATTAACTAATCCTAACAAACCCTCCCTTAAGCTAACTATGGAACACAAAGTTAGCTTAAACATCTTCTCTTTGAACTCCTAAAAAACTTCTGAACTTGAAGAATGCTTCTGTTGGAAGAGGCTTTGTCATCAAATCTGCAACCTGATATTTAGTTCCATAAAATTCAACTTTAATGACTCCATTTGCTACCAACTCTCTTAGGAAGAAAAACCAAACATCAATGTGTCTGCTTCTCCCTTGTAACACTGGATTCTTTGACAATTTAATTGTTGAACTATTGTCACAATAGATCACAGTACCTCCCTCATGAACACATCCAAGCTGCTCTGTAATCCTTCTAAGCCACACAGCTTGACTTGAACATCCCACTGCTGCTACAAATTCTGCTTCTGTGCTGGAGAGAGTAACTATAGGCTGTTTCTTCGATAACCAGGAAATTATCCCTCCTCTAAGCATGAACACATAACCTGATGTGCTCCTTCTATCATCCAAGTCTCCAGCATAATCACTGTCTGTGTATCCAATCAAACCAGTAGTAGTTCCTTTATACATGACACCATAGTCTAGTGTTCCCTTGATGTATCTCATGATTCTTTTAGCAGCTTGTAGATGCAGATTTGTTGGCTTACTCATAAAACGACTAACGATGCTAACCACATATGCTAAGTCTGGTCGTGTAGATGTTAAATACATCAAGCTGCCAACCATTTGTTTGAAAGTTGTCTCACATATGGTTGTCCCTGCATCATCTTTGTGTAACTTGGTCCCGGGCACCATTGGTGTTTTCACAGCTTGACAATTCTCCATTCCAAACTTCTCCAATATCTCCTTTGCATATTTCTTTTGACACATGAAGTTGCCATGAGTTGTTTGAGTGACTTCTATGCCAAGGAAGTACCTCATCAGTCCCAAATCAGTCATCTCAAAAGTGTTCATCATGGACTTCTTGAAGTCTTCAAGCATCACTGCATTGTCACTTGTGTAGATTAAATCATCAACATACACACTCACAATAAGTATATTACCTGTATTACTCCACTTAGTGAAGAGTGTTTGCTCACTTTGACACCTTTCAAAACCTTCCTGCACAAAATACTTCTCTATTCTGCTGAACCAAGCTCTAGGTGCTTGTTTTAGCCCGTACAATGCCTTGTGCAGCTTGAGTACTTTCTTCTCCAAACCTTTTTCTTGAAATCCTTGTGGTTGTTCCACATATACATCTTCTTCTAGTTCACCATGAAGAAATGCCAACTTGACATCTAGTTGATGGATCTTCCATTGTCGTTGAGCGGCAATGGCAACAATGGATCTTACCGTCTCCATTCGTGCAACTGGGGCGTACACCTCTCCATAGTCTATTCCATGCTTCTGTGAGTAGCCTTTAGCAACTAATCGTGCTTTGTGTTTCTCCAATGCTCCTTCTGCATTCAGTTTCGTCTTGAAGATCCATTTGACTCCAACTACCTTTGCCTTATTTGGCAAGGTAACAAGGGACCATGTCTTATTCTTCTGTATGGATTCAATCTCCTTCTTCATTGCTTTAATCCATTGAGGTTCCTTAATAGCTTCTTCAAAGGTTGTCGGGTCATTGTTCACAACTGATAATGCCATGTCCTCAATTGGCACGGATAATTCATCTACTTCTGATATTACTCCATTTGTTACGTATTCACGAAGCCAAGCAGGCTTACGAGAGATCCTGCCACCTTTAGTTTGCATTGTTTCTTCTCTATCTACAGCATCTGCAGCATCTGCATCAGCATCACTTCTTGCTCCTGCAGGTTCTGATATATCCACTTCTTCTCCCCTTTCTTCCTCAGATTGCTCATGATCTTCCCTCCCTTGGTTTGAGGCACCTGAAGACCAACCAGTATTATCAGTTTCACCCTCATCGAGCTGCATCAATTTCTGAGTCTCATAAGTAAATGTCCATGGCCAATTCTGATCCTCAACAAATATTACATCTCTGCTCACAATAACTTTGTTAGTAAGGGGATCAAACAGTGTATAGCCCTTTGATTCATCACTATACCCAATAAAAACGCACATTTTGCTTCTGTCATCAAGCTTTGTTCTTTTCTCCTTTGGCACATGAGCATATGCCAAACAACCAAAGACCCTGAAATGTGCAACTGAGGGAACCCGACCTGTCCAAGCTTGTTCTGGAGTCATTTCTGTTAAGGCTGCATTTGGACATCTGTTGAGGACATGATTACTCCATTTCACAACAGCTGCCCACAACACCTTTGGCATCCTTTTTTCAGACATGATGGAGCGCACCATATTCATCAGTGTCCGGTTCTTACGCTCAGCAACTCCGTTTTGCTGAGGAGAGTATGCAGTAGTAAGTTGGTGTTTCATGCCATGTTCTTCACAGAAGATTTTGAAATCTGCCGAGTTGAATTCACCGCCACGACCAGTCCTTAAGCACTTCACAGCCTGACCTGTTTCCTTTTCTACTGTGCGTACAAAATATTTGAAGTGAAGCGTCTCTAATTTTTCAACTAAGAAATAAACCCATGTCTTCCTACTAAAATCATCAATAATGCACAATACATATCTCTTGCCACTAAAACTTACTGGTTGAATAGGGCCACATAGATCTGCATGAATAAGCTCCAAAACTTGAGTAGCACGCCAGGTACTTTTCTGTGGAAATGGCAGGCGATGGTGTTTTCCGAGTAAACAATCTTTACAAATTGTTGTGGTCTTTTCTAGTGTGGGAATTCCTCTAACCATATTCTTTGTTTTAAGCTGCAGAAGTGCCTGATAGTTTAGGTGGCCAAATCGTCTGTGCCATAATGAGGTAGCTTGCATGTTGCTAGTTGTAAACATGCATGTTTCTTGAATAATAGACTTGCAGACCTCTGGGAAGATGAGAAACATCCTGTTGTGGCTCATGGTAGCATGAATGAGAAGACCCTTGTTTGGGTGAGAAATTCTGCATGTTCCTTCATTAATCAAGATATTTAGACCTCTCTCTTGGAATTGTCCAAGACTGAATAAATTGTTGGTTAAATCGGGAATGTAGTAAACATCACAGATAACAAAAGTCTTATTATTCAATGTGACTTTCATGTTACCTTTCCCTTGTACTTTCAATCTCGTCCCATTGCCTAGTTTGACAGAACATTTGAAACGCGTGTCCAGCGTGTAGAACCATTTGCGATCTCCACTCATGTGGTTGGAACAACCTGAATCCAGATACCATCCATTCTCTTTTGTGTCAGTAGAATGAATGGTCATTAACACTACTTCCTCCTCCTCTTCTGCACAGTAAGCTCCATGCTTCCACTCAGGACAATCAGATTGAAAGTGTCCTAGCTTGTGGCATTTGTAGCACATGATGTGCTCTCTGGATGAGTTCCCTCTGCTTTGACCCCTGCTTCGTCCTCGAAATACTCCCCTTCCTCGTCCTCGGCCGTGTGCATACCGTCGATCATCATGAGCAGCTTGCAGGACCTGATTATCAACCTCCACATCTTTGTCTTTTATGACCTTTTGTTCATGAACTAGTAAAGAACTTTGAAGTGCATCGACGGACAAAGATGTTATATCCTTGGATTCCTCGATGGAGCACACCACAAAATTCCATCTCTCAGTTAGAGATCGAAGAATTTTCTCCACAATCTTCATATCGTCCATGCTTTCTCCATAGCTACGCATCTCATTTGCAATGGTCATGGTGCGAGTGAAGTAGTATGTGACACTCTCACCAACCTTCATTGCCAACATCTCAAATGAGCCTCTGAGACGATTGAGTTGTGCTCTTCGTACCCGTTCATTCCCCTGAAACTTGATTTTCATTGCTTCCCAAAGTTGTTTTGCAGTGGCTCGATTGGTGATAGTCTTCAGGGTGACTCGATCAATTGCAGCAAACAAATAATTCTTAGCCTTCAAATCTTTGAGGCGCAACTCCTCCAATGCCTTCTGGTTGGTCACAGATTCCGTATCGTTAAGGAGGGGAATTTCAGTTTCTATGACACACCATTACTCCTTTGAGCGCAGCAAATTTTCCATCAGGAGGCTCCAATGTTCGTAGTCGCCATCGAATCGAGGAATACAAGGTTGTGCAAAGCTATTTCCTCCTTCGTTCTGCATCTTTGTGAGACTGTTACACAATGACTGCGGAAGGTATAGATGAAGTGTTTTATGTGCACTCAAACGATGTAAGCAAAGCTGTCCCGGAAGGGCAAGCTCTTGATACCAAATGTGAAATAGTTTGAATGAATAACAACGCTTACTTTATTAGATAAAATGAATAGGTTAAATACAAAAACAACTCTGCTGTAACTGGACTGTAACAGCATCTCCTAAAAATAAGCCACCTCCCTAAAGAATAGCTTTATTCCTAAATATCAGCTACATATATCCCTAAAAACTAGGTCAGTTAAGCTAACATCACTTGACCTAGTGCATTATTATTAACTAATCCTTAACATATTTTTCATTTCTTGTGGTAATTTTCGTAGGTTATAGTATAAAAGTTCAAAATGGAATAAAGTATGTTTGGAATATTACAAGTTCAAAATGGAACAGGGCACATTCAAAAGTTAACTTTTGAACATCAAGATTTCCTAAGAAATTTCCTACAAATTTTATTTCAAATTATTTTGTGGGCTTGTTTCCGTACCAAATTTTGCAAAAATACATGAAGTATACCATTTTCTGCGGATATTCATGCAGCTATCTCTGTAGGTAATAGTATCTGAATATTAGCTTCTTGACAAACTCATTTAACCATTTTATGAACGAAATCATATGAAAAACATGGTAAAGAGTGTGCCTACATTTAACTTGGAACAAGAATATTTTAGTACATTTATAAGATTTGAGAGAAATAACCACATAAATAAATTTGGATTTGGACTTATCCAATTTTTTAAAAATATATTATTGGGTGAGTCAATGTTAACATAAGTTGTTGTCTCGATAGACTCTCGTTCATTAGCAGAGAGTGGCATTACGATCATAGGTCTTTTCTCTATAATGGTACAACAATATTATATTTGAATCAAATATAGTATAAAAATGCAAATACAGTCAACATACAATCAACATTGTACAAACCAAAAATAAATTTGGGCCAAATACATTCAATAGTTTATGTTTCTAAATTCAATTTCAGTAGAAGACAAAATCTACATGTAAATTGAGGGAAAGATAAACCCTAAACTACGATTTGAAAAAAAGACATAGTAACAAATTGAAGGAAACCATTGAGACAAATCTATATCGCAAAGTGCTTAATTTGTGTTTTTTTAAAATGTCTCAATGTGACCTCCACCAGCAGATTTCAATGTCTTCAACAACTCGAAGGACCACACTAAAACACAACTTTCAATGCTTTGTACACAGCTTAAAAGGTCCATGTTTCTCTTTAGCTTTAGAAATATTTTATATACAAACACTTATGCGCTTATCTAATCAATACTTAATCTATAAACGCTTAAGCTGTGTATCCAGAAAATAGCTTATGAAATGGTGATAAACCCTTCTAATTAATTCATCCAAACATTCTTACAAATGCTTTTTACTAATACATAATCTCAAATCAACTAAAAATATGTACCATATCCAAACAGGCCCTTAGTAGCACTTCAATTAATTTTACAGAATTTCAAAATTTAAACTAGTTTTCATCGACTACAATACAATGTTGAGTGACTAATATCTTTTAGCTGAAAACAAAAATTAATATAACAAAAAAAAAAAGGATCCAACCAAGGTTACATGTTTAGTTTAGTCCACTAGAAACTGAAACCTTATTGATGACCTCCTCTTCCATTTCAACTAGTTGATTGCAGAACATTTCAACGTCGTTTGCCTCTTGCTCGAACATGAACCTGAACTCTTTCCATTGGTACTCGCCAACACCATCCTTCGAAACGGGGCCAGTAACTTTTGCCAGCACATCGAACCCCTTGCGATCAACAGACGTTACGTAAGCATCCTTAATTAAACACCAGAAGCATCGTTAGTTGTCATTCAGATTATATATTTTGCGAACAAAAAACAAATTAAATGAAAGCTAACGTGATTAGTCGTAAGACAAGATTATACTATTTCTTAGAATGATCAATGTATCTTGCAGCCATTGAGAAGAATCAAGATCATTAAGTTACCTTTGCATTGGCATTCATGTAAACAAAACATAAAAGCACGAGGGCTCTACGCCTAGTTTCGCTTTGGTTAATCCCGTCAATCAACTTTGCTGAAAATGGAGCTAAACAAGAAAAACACGAGACATGAATATTTTGTTACACATATAAGAGATAGTGGACTAATGCATTTCAAACTGGGTCTTCACCTAATAGATCAGCTTTGGAAGTTCCTAAATCTTCAACATCCACGTCAAAAGTGCTCCCATGGCCATCAATAAATGTGCAAGATCTGAGCATTTAACTCTTATACTCCCTCTGGTCCCATTTATAAGAAAAGATTCCCTTTTTAGATACATTGAATAAATAATGTATCTAGACAACATATTGTCCAGATACATAATTTATTCAATGTATCTAAGAAGAGAATCTTTCCTTATAAATGGGACCGGAGGTAGTATTATTTAGAGGGAACAAACGGTTCAGATTTTCAAATTTTACACATATTTCAATGGATGCACAGCAAGTGTTTGAAATTATGGGAAGAGCTAACCTAGATACTAGAAGCAGATATGTGCAGATATGATTTTTGCATTCATATATGAAACAGCACAATTCAAAACAGAGATTTAAACACTCAGGTTCCTACCTTGTTTTAAATCTATATACAGAATACTTTTCTGTGTCTCCCAGTAGTTCCTGAAGATTACCACTTCGTGATGTACTGCTACCACTAGAACTTAGTACTCCAGAAACACTGTAACTGAACTCTTCAGTTGCTTTTTGCTCAGATAGTATCATTTCGTTAAGTTTTTCTGCAAGTGTCTTTGCCTACATCAAGATCAATAAAGTGTCATTGTCGAGAACAAGTATAAATTAATATACAACATTCTATTATCACTTGCCAATGTCATGATGAAATATCCTTCTTACAATTATATCTAACTTGGCTGGAGGAGAGTAGGACTCTAATCCTTCCATTCGAAAAAGAAGATGGAGCATACAAGTGAAAGTAATGTTATGCATTTTAGTATAGGATCTACTGGTTTATGTATTAAGAAATGAAACACGGACACAGACATAGACACATAGACACCAATTATAATAATAATTTAAGAACACATTTAGGATCCAGACAAATCTTCGATCTGAAATGTTGGTGCTACATAACAAGAAAGAACACAAAATATGCTAAACAATATTAAAGTGCTATCTTTGCTATAGTATTATCCATGCATGTAAGGATATTTAATTCACGGGGAAAGTTTTCCAATCCAATATGAAAACTTTCAGAAGATAAAAGTTCAAATAAAGATACCGTTGGAGGACATTGGAAGACAATGTCCTACAAATATAGACTTAGCCCTCCCCTTTCTCCAGTTAGGACTTATCAAAATGTTTTCTTAGTTCTTTTATCAGATTTCAGATGTTAATTGACAATTGTAAAATTGGAATATGAAAGGTTTGACTGTTAATATGCTTATTTAGTGAAAGGATAAAAAGCAAGCATATGAAAAGATGTTTTAGCAATACCTTCTCTTCTTTAAGAGGAAGAACATCCCCGGATAAGGCAACCCTTGCAGGTAACTGCAACATGTGAATGGACTAATTAGCTTGTACCTTATTTCTTCTAATTATAAGAGAATCTAAACAATTCTGTCAATCGCAAATTGCGAAAAATAGTAATCTATTCATATTATGCTACACAACAGTGCTGTAGCTGCTATTTGACAAGATTTTGACTAAATAGCATATCACAGAAAATAGTTATTTGTTCGAATTCTGCTATACTAATGTGTTATAGCCGCTATTTACCAACAATGATTTGGAAGAAGGCACCATTAGGACAAAAGTTCTTTATTAGTGATTTCTTGGAGAACCAAGTAAAGCTTTACAAAAATTGCATGATATTATTTTCGTTATGAAAAAGAAAACATGCATATCCTATAGGCATACACAACCTTTTTCAATGATTTCAAGATGACTCCTAGTCGGCCTGGAAAGGGACTGGTCACAGCGAATGAACCACGCTCGTCAATGATTGTGTTCTGCATAAAACAAAAACCAAACGTGTCATCCTGCAACTACCAAAAGTACTGAAATGACTTGTCAAGACCCGGTGTTGTCGATGGCAAATAGCGAAATATGGCAAAAGGCCAAAAACCGCCAAAACAGACAAATATCTCAGAAAAACAATTCAGCAAACTTGAGGTCAAAACAGATACATTAATATTAAACTTCTTTAGTCTTATCATCTTCACATTGAACACAAAAAAGAAGCAACTGTAAAAAAAAAAAAAAGGAAAATGGAGTGGCAAAAAACATACCATATTATGCAAATCATTTTCTGGCACCCAAAGGTATGGCTGCCCTTTTCTAAGTATATACTTGATCTTAGAAGTATGGATATCTCCTTTGCTGTTGAAATCATACAAAAGTAACAAAGAAAGACCCCATTAGCAAACCAGTTAGTGCATATGAAGCACGGACACCGCACATGACATTGACACGTCAATACTAATAACAATTTGAAAATAATAAATTGAACATAATCACAAGTGTTGGTGTCGGTACAGACACTGACACATTTTTTCAGAGGAGTCAGTGCTACAGCAACTAGTGCACATTTCAGTTGACAGTGAGTTTGATGAAATCACTGTCTATCATCACAATTATTGCGAAAGCACATTTTGGAACTTCAACAAAATCAGTGTCACCCTAATTTTGCCAAACTCACCATCAATCCAAACATATACTTAATATACTTTACCAAACATATCAGGACACAACACAGACATTGCGACACTACCGACACCGCTACCTATAGATAGTATTTGACCTTTATTTATCCATCTATAATTAACAAAGTGAAATATATTCTACTAATGTCTTTAATTGATAGTATTGTTCCAATACATATTTAATGTTTTTGGATGTTGTGAGAATTGTCCTAAACAAATTATATAAGGTGTGTTAAACAAAGAAAAAAACAATTTTTTAACACACTAGTTGTCTGAATTGTTCGAGACGTGTAGTAAGAGTTTCATACGAGTGCCGGAGCAACAAAAAAACTATTTTTTAGGACACTTATTTGACTTTTTCGATACTTATCATACTTTTCCGACGTTTGTCGTACGAAGATCATACAAGTGTCAGACACTAACTCGTATCAAACACCGCGACATGCCTACTCTTTGAGGTGTATGTGCTTCAAAGCTGCTAATTGATTATAAATAGATTGTAACTGAAAACTAACTAAGTGTAGGTAACTTGCAACTAACTCTCATCAGCTATTCAACAACCATATATAAAAAATACTCAACAATAAGAAACAATAAAAGGCAAAAAAGTAAAGGACAAAAGGTTACCTTCCTTTGGCATCTACTTTGATAGTATTAAGAGAACCTTGCCAGTTTGATGCCAATATATTCTGCATATATATGCGATTGAGGTAAAATCATGTATGAAATAAAACATTGCAGAAAATCAATAATGAGAAAGAAGCTATGGAATCGGAGGAGAGTAGAAGAGAAGAGAAGGAGAAAGAACCTTGCATTTCTCCGCGAATGTTAAGACCGTTGTTTTGCTGCGTTTCATGGTTTTGCAGTGTGCACACCAACTGTTCGAGAAAATTACTGTTGGTGTTGAGAAATAGGGGCTGTAAGGAAATGCTACGCCAACTTTGGATTTACTTGCGGAAGCACTTTTGTCTTTTGATTTATGTGTAATGTGTAACAACTAAAACAAATCATTCTTATAAAAAAAAAACTTCTCCTACCTAGCTTTTTTAAAAATTTAATCTATATTAATTTTACTAAATTACAATCTTATAATATTTTTATTAACGGTTTCTTTCAAAACTTCTAAAAATAAATTTTTTAGCACCACTAAATTTTTTTATTTTTTTATTTTTCAAAAATTTGTGTGCTTTTGATAAGGTTTTATTTTAATTTATGTTTAATGTGATCTTTAAAAAAAATGCCATTTTTATAAAATATAAGTAAATATTTTTCAATCTTAAGATTTAATTTAAAATAATTTAATCTAAATACTAATTTAGAACTATAAATAATGAAAAATTATTTTTTAAAATTATTTTAATAATGTTTTAAAATATATATCATCTCTATTTTTTGTACTAGTATTTTTTAATTTAATTAATAAACAAAATAACTAACACCGCTAGAAAACTACCATATAAAAAAGTTATGTATCTGAAAATGACTTTGCTGCCCCTTTGCCTTTCTTTTCCACGTTACCACTTTTTGGGTAAAAACTGGTCATTGCATATCCTAATCGTAACTATTGAAACACTTATCCAATTTCAACTCCCCCCTTCTCACACATTGCCCTAACGTTGTTTTGTCTTCCCAACTTGGCGTTCCATCACTATGTTTCCTTTGTACCTTGGTTGCTTCTTTTTCCACAGTTTACGATGTGTCTAATCAAACCATAGAGCTTGGTTCAACAATCCAAGTCTTCTCCATACCTACTTTTCATTTCTACCAAAACCTCTTTATAGTCTCTCTTTCATTCTTCTTCTCACTCCCAACTTCATTGCGCTTTCGATATCTTCATGACATCGACATGGCAAGACCTTTGGAGATGGTCAACGACATCACTGGGTTTGTATTTGCTTATGGTTTATGGCTTATTTTGTGTTTTGTTGGGTTTTGCAGAATAAAACGGTTCCTGTTCTCTGATACTACTATTTGTGGTATAGATTTGGTTTGTATGTTTGTTGTTTACCGGTGTTTAATGGTGTATGTGTATAATGGAATTTGTGGTAGAGATTTGTGTTCATGTTTGAGAATGATTTGTTTTAGTATTATGGCATCTCTGAATTTAAACAGGTTACAAAGTGTTCGATGAAAGTTTCAAACCAATCACTTTCTTAGTTTTTCTGTTTCAAATTTGTGGTTGTTTTGTTGATCTTTTAATGTTTTGTATTTATGCAGATCAAGGTTTGTTGTTCGTTTCATATTTCTATCAAAAGTCATTTAAAAGTTTTCACCATTTGCTATGTTTTTTTAAAGTTATTTTGTTTTAACATTCAGATGTGATGTGGCAGCAATGAGTGTGGTGGTGGTGGTGGTGGAAACATGTTTGCGGCGATGATTTGGGTGGTGGTGGAAACGGGTTTCCGAAGACAAGTGTGGTGGTGGTGGTGGAAACGGGTTTCCGGCGACGAGTGTCTTGGTTGTCAAATTCAAAAAGGTTTGTCTTAAACTTTATCAATTTAGGTTTTGTTATTAACTTATTCTGGTGTGTCATGTTTTGTAATCTTATTCTTAGGTTATTGCGAAGAGGCTGTCAGAGGAAGAAATTGGTGGTTTGAAAGAGTTTTTCAAGAAGTGGTTATAACGATATTCGCAAAGGGGGTACAATGAAGGGGATGAACTATCTGTCGATGACCAAAAATATGTGCTTGAGAATATTTTTGAACATGATACAGTTTTCCAAAGGGGGAAGTTTGGTATCAAGTTAATCACTAAACATCTTTTAGAATGTTCTAATTTTTCAAATTTTCGTTATGTCATACTTATGTTTTGAATCTACTTCAGTTGCAGATATCCTTGGTTTGCAGCAGAACAAAGAGCAGTGAAAGTGATTTTGGGCAATGATTCGTTGCAGATATCCCTAATATTTTCATTGATTTCAATGTCTCTGCTTCGTTTTTAATTTATGTTTGCTATGATATCCCTTAATCCCTAATAACAAATTTGGGTTTAAGTATGATATAGATGTGTTTATCTATTTTTTTGTCTGGTTTTCTGGCTATGTTTCAATAACACTAAGTGAAAAATATAAATAAGATGTTTGATTATTTGCATTTATTTTTGTTTGTGTTGTAGGATTGATGTGCATCATCGGTTTCACATTGTAATCAATATGTGGGTTGAAAATCATGATATTCAGGAAATTGAAGAAACATATGCTATTGTGGTTGAGCTTTCAAACAAGAAACCCCTCACCTTAGCGAAAGAAGCACGGTATGCAACTTCAAAAAAGTCGTTTGTATTTTATGTATTGATACACAGCAGTTTACTATGAATATGAAGTAGATATTTTTTTATCATGTACGCTTAATAAATTGCATGTAAACATTTTGTTTTGGCATTAATGGTTGAATGCTTGATCGATGTATATACCGATGAGTTCGAAACTTAATAAGTGTTATGTTTTTCGAAACTGTGACAATGCAGACAAACGGTTGCTTACACTTATTTACTATTAATTTTATTTACCTATATTTATCTCTATGTCTTTCATTTGATAAATTCTTGGAAAAAATGTTGCAGTTGACTACTTTGAAAGTGTGTATCCTTTGTCTTTGTAATTTGGTCTTTTATTTATCATAGATATGGTTGGAGATGAAGTATTTGTTTGGACTAACAACTTTCAAGATCTTAACAACATTATTTTAAGGTGAGATTTTTGGATTGCCAAATCATTTTAATTATGTCTATGCAATAACAGAAAAATAGATTGGGAGTTCTGAGCAGTCGGTTCCAATTCTATGGTGGGTTGTAGTTTGCAGTGTATTTTTTTGTTGGTTGAATCTGTCATGAAGTTTGAAGGCTTGCTTTCCCCCCGTTTGTGTCTACAGCGGCATTACTGGCATTGAAATGATATGAGATGACATAATATGAGATGATATTGAATGAGATGATATTAAAATAACTGCATTTAGCCTATTTTCTCTTTTATTATATAGCTTTCATTTCTCCTAATTATTGAATGAGATGATATGATAGGAGGTTTATGTTCTATTTCTTAATTCCATGTTTTTGTTGCTCGGTTTTTTGTATCTTTACATGTTGGATGAAATTCAGTTGCTTTTTTGTTTTGCTGTATATACATACAATGGTGTAATTTTTTATATTTACTTAGAGATGTTTTCAAAGATTTATATTGTGAACTGTGTTTCTTTTAATACTTTTGCTAATGTGGAATATATCGAAGATCTTCATTCTTACTACAGGAAGATTGAGGTAACTGTGATGTAAATCATCCTTTTTTCTTGCAATAGTTATATTTGTGTTCAAGTTGAGTCCGTTTTCAAAGTTTACAATACTAAAAATTGTGTTCGAATTATGTGTTAATTGTGGAATGTGGATCAATTTATATGCGAATTTATGCAAATTTCAACCTTCATTTTAATATGATCGTGCGGGCATTTATTATAAGTCAATAAACTTGCAAATTGAATTTGGTTCTGTTGGTTTTGTATTATTTGTCATGGGCTTTTATATTTACTTACCATTGACAGTGATTGAATTTTCACTAGATTATGGCAATTTTAACAGAAGCATATTTTAAAAAGGATTTGATATTGCCACCATTCACAAATATCATAAAGATTTCAGCTCACATTGCTGCCAAAGTTGCTGCTAAGGCTTATGAGTTTGGTGAGCTTTTTAAGATTCTAATTAGATAAACATATTCATTAGGTGCTATAGGATAATAACTTGTCACAATAACTGAGTTATCTGAGTTTATGGTGTTTTTGTTATAGGGTCGAGTTGTCGTATGATGCGAATGTAAAAACGTATTTAAAAGTCTGTATCTCATTAAATTTTTCAATTAATCCATGTTACTTAAGAAACCTTATATGTCGGCCTATATATGCATATATAAGCAGACCTATTTAACCTTTGTTCTAATATATATGCATACATAAGCTAGCCTATTTAGTCTTTAAGCCTTCAATTAAAAATAAATTAATACCTACATAATTTACCCCGTATTATATATTTATTGAAAATTTGAGAAACATATTTATATATTTAATTTTTAATAATATTCATGCTAACCAGTGCCCTCATGGTACTTTTTAAGCGTATTAAATAAAAAAAATATTCTTTATAAAAGTTAACATTTCAATTTCCAATACACTTTTAATGCATTAAATACACGCATTTTAATAAAAACTTACTACTTTAATACTTAAAGAGTGTCGTGACTCGTGAGGGCACTCGTTAGCATTTTCCTTAAATATTATATTTAAATTTTTTTAGAATATTACTAAAAATATATATTATTTTTAAAAAAAATTAAAATTAACAGTGTTATACTTTACAATTTTTTAAGTGTTATTTTCTTTAATTTCTCTATTTTTTTAGTTTAAATATATATTTAATATTAATCCATAAACATGTAATAATAATTTGGTTGGTTAAAAATAAGTATGTAACATGGATAGAATATTTTATATATTTAATTGTTTTGTAAATTTCTCCCATGCTATATTTTAAATTATAGTTTTAAATTACTTCCTTGAAGTATATTAGAATGATTTTACAAAAATTAAAATTTCTTGCAAGATATGTTTGAATATTTATTTTTAAAATATTTAAAGAGACATAAATATGAGAAAGCAAACAATAGTGTAAAATATAGTTTTATTTATATAACCAAATTTTGAAGTTTTATTACCAAACTAACCAACCTTCCACAATAATTCTCAATCTGAATATGTTTCAAACAAAAAAAAAAAGTGAATTAAAGAGAAGGCGCCACCTGAATTGGCGCCTCCTATATTTTTTTCATTTACGAATTTTTCTGCAAATTTTTGATGTTTCTTGTCTTTCTCACTTAAATTGACGCCTCCTATCTTTCTCATTTCCAATATTTAAATATTATTAAAACAGTTTATATGGTAAAATTATTTAAATATTCTCGTGACAAAGATAAGTGTATTTTTTTTTATGAACCAAAATATATTAAAAAGAAAAAAGGATTACAAAGACACAAGAGGGGGACCAAGCCAAGACCTCTTAGGAGCAAATGCTAATTCTAGGGGTATCCGACTTGTCTAAGAAGCTTTTGTTAGCAAAACCAATATTCGCCAAGATGTCCGCCCAAAAATTGGCCTCTCTAAAAATATGAGATACCAAGAACTCAATTCTTAGAGTATACGCCCAACACGTAAGCAAACGAGACTTGAGAACCCAAGGCACTAGATGAACGTTTGTAAAAGCCTTCACAACCAGTTTACAATTCGTTTCAATCCAAAGTCTAGTCCAATTCTCATGGATAGCTTTCTCAATTGCAATAATAACCGCTATGAACTCAGCTACCACCGGCGAACCCGAGCCAATATACGTAGCAAAACTGGAAATATGATTGGTTTCTACATCTCTAAAGATACCACCACGGGCAAAAATCAACGGACAGCCTGAAGTAACACCATCAGTGTTGCACTTCAGCCAACCACGAGATGGAGGGAACCACATAACCGCCAAACAGATCAAAGGATTATTTGGGCTAATATTAATATCGAAAGCCTTGAGCAAGGAGAAGTATTGAATGGAGTTATTTTCCTTTCTTTTGGTTAAGGACCCAACTAATTTCGCCTTAGCCGCAATATTGGAAGCACAGGTTTTCCAGTGAGTGATTTGATTATCAAAGCTGCTTTTGTTCCTAGCCTGCCAGATTTGATACAAAGTCAAATTCAAAGAAACCTTAACGACTGCAAGGGCCTGAGGATTCCATGACTTACACAAGACAAAATAGCAATCCTCCAGCTTCCTAATGTTGTCTCTCAGTTGGAACTTCTCACACAGCCAGTTCCAAATATTCGTAGCAAAAATACATTCAAAGAACAAGTGAGTAAATGTTTCCACCTCTCTATTACAAAGAGAGCAGCAGGAGGGGAAAGATAAGCCACACAAGGATAAGTTGTCATCCGTTTAGATATGATTGTGCATTATTTTCCATGTTGTGATAGAATGAGCTGGGGTTGTATCTTTGTCCCAAGGAAGAAGAGTCTAGATACTCGAACCTGTAGAGTTATAATTTGAGGAATAGGCTTGCTTAATTGTGAGAATACCACCTTTAACATTCTTCCAAGCAAGGAAATCCTCTGTAGGCAAATTAGAGATAAAAAAGCTGGAAATGAAAGGCATTAAACCTGGAAAGGCATGGATGGTATTAGCATGAAGGGACCAGGTCTAATTCTGCCACATCTCATGAATGCTTTTGTTTAAGTTAGGGTGATACTTCTTTGGAATTTTGAATTTAACTGCAAGAATCTCTCCAGCCCAATTGTCTCTCCAAAAATTGATTATTTTCCCATTGCCAATGATCCAAGAACAGTTATCCATCACTATGTCATACACTTCTTTGAATCCCCTTCCATAGAGAGGATTTGATGGAGTAATTGATTAACTTGCCCTTCTTTTTTACTCTGGCCGTTAGAAGCTTAGACCAAGCTTAATTTTGATTCACAAATTTCCAGAAAAGTTTAATGTTAGATGCAGTGTTATACTTCTTCAGGGAAATAATGCCCAGCCCACCTTCAGAAGTTTTGGAGCAACACTTTTTCCAGGCCACAGAAATAAGTTTTTTCTTTTCTACATTACCACTCCATATAAAGTTTCTCATACATCTTTCGATACTGGATATGGTACTGGAAGGCAGATTATATATGCTGATACAATGTATCATCATACTATGGATCACAGACTTCGCCAGCATGAGTCTACCAGCCATGGACAGTATTGATGACTTCCAAGTAGCAAGCTTGAGCTTGATGTTATCTACAAGAAAAGAAAAATGTTTAGCTTTAGGTTTACCAACAAAGATTGGCACACCAAGGTAGATAAAAGGAGGGTAGCCAATAGTGAAGCCAATGATAGCAGCCAGACTAATGTGTCTATCATGAAACATTCCTCCAGCATAAATGATTGATTTTCTAGAGTTACAAATCTGCCCAGAGCAAGAGGCATATTCCTGCAGGAGTTTGGAAATTGTAGTGAGTGATTTGACATCTCCCCTACAAAAGATCATAATATCATCAACAAAGAAGGTGTGAGAGGGGACTCTCCAGTGTCTATTAGCTTGTATCATATTAATTTTGTTTAACTGCACAAGCTCAGTAATGCCTCTACTAAGGACATCCTCTGCCAAGCAAAAGAGAAGGGGAGATAAAGGATCTCCCTGCCTAACACCATTGGAACAATTGAAATAGCCTACCTTCCTACCATTTAAGCCAATAGAAAGACTGGCAGAGTTAAGAGGAGTGAGGATCCAAGAGAAAAATTTAGAATTAAAACCAAAAGTTGTTAGAGTTTTAATAAGGAAGTTCCAATTCAAGGAGTCAAAAGCTTTGGTGATGTCTATTTTGAGGGAAACCTTTCCACTAAAGCTTTTGTTGCCAAGAAGATTTAAGGCTTCAGCAATAAGAAGAATACCATCCTTGATGTTCCTTCCAGCAATAAAACCTTTTTGTTCAGGACAGATTAAGATAGGAAGAATAGAGGATATCCTGTCAGCAAGGATTTTAGAGATAATTTTGTATTTGAAGTTAGCTATTGCAATTGGTCTAAAGTGCCCAATGCTATTAGCCTCCTTGGACTTGGGCAACAAAATAAGATTATTAGCATTAAAATTGGGAAGGAGCCATCCTGTTAAGAAAAAATGTTTGACAGCATTGATAACATCGTTTTTTACTATATCCTAATACTTAAAAAAGAAAATAGCACCAATGCCATCAGGGCCAGGAGCTGAATAAATGTTAAGGTTCAACATAACATTGTGTATCTCACCAGGGCTAGGCAAACACAAAAGTCTTTTCATTCATTTGCTTATTAACAAGGTGAGGAACAACTCTATGAATCAAATCAAAATCATTCTCCATAAAACCAGAGTTAAACAGGTTTTTAAAATGTTTTTCTATGTGATTTTCAAGGATCACATTATCAGTTTCCAATTTATCATCAATCATAAGAGAGGTGATCATTTTGGTTTTCCTTTTAATCTTAGCATAAGTATGAAAAAAGTTTGTGTTTCTATCACCTTGCAAGTGCTAGTTTAAGCGAGATTTCTCCCTCCAAAGCTCCTCTTCCATGTATAAAGCCTTTTCAAAATCTAGTTGAGCTTTAGCTTCCTTTCCCTGCAAAAGATCATAGTAGCCAATATTCTGTATATCTGCTTGTATCTCCTTCAGATTCTTGCCATCCAAGTTAACAGCATCCTGAACATTCCCAAAGGTGACCTTGTTTCAAACCTTAAACTAGCCTTAAGGGTTTTAAGTTTAGAAGCAAGTATGAACATGGGACAACCAAAGACTTTTTCTTTCCAAACATCCCTAATGAGTCTTTCACAGTCCTCATGAGAGGTACAAATTTTTAGGAATTTAAATTGGCTTTTGACCACTATGGTATCAAGCCTTATAAAAACCATAATGGGATAGTGATCCGATTTAGCCTGAATGAGGGTGTGACAGACAACGGAATTGCAGGCATTCATCATTGTAAGATTGCAAATGGTCCTATCCAGACTTTTTTCAGTTCTCTGTCTTCCCTATCTCTCATTACACCAAGTGAGGGGGTTACCAAGAGTGGGAATGTGGATTAGGTTATTAGAGTCTGACCAATTAAGGAACTCCTCCATGGGACTCGCGCAGGCTGGTGGCTGCCTCTATATTCAGAGGCACACACTATAGCATTAAAGTCTCCCACAAAGGTCCAAGGAACATTCTTATGGAGATTGTTTAAAGTATTCCATAGAGCTCTTCTATGAATATAGCTAGTGGATGCATATATAACAGAAAAACCTAAGGTGGTGTTGTTTAAATCAATGGTAAAGTCAATGTGTTGGTCATCAATGCTAACAATAGACGGCTCGAGGTTAGACTTGCAAAAGCACCAAATATTAGGCAATAAATTATTCCTATTTTTGACAGCAAAAAGCTTAAAACCTAACCTGTCAAACCAACCAAGGGGGAAGTTCTCAATCTTCCGCCACAGTTCAGCCAGAAACACAAACTCTAGAGAATTATTGAGGATCGTCTTTTTAAGGGCAAGCCTAGAGGCTTTATTGGCTATACCTCTTATATTCTAAAAGAGGCAATTCATAAGGAAAGTTTGTTAGGACTAGACCTTGGTCTAGTGTTACTCAAAGTTAAAGCTTTTCTATTCCTCCTTTTTTATTGAAAACTAATTGGAAGTCTTTGTCTTGGAAGAGATCAACGCCATTGTCATCCTCCCTCCCACGTTCAGTCATATTGGCCCATGATTCAGTTAAAAAGTTTGTGACTTGATCCTTAAGATTAAGGTCAATTTGTGTCTCTGGGACAAACTCCACCAATTGCGTAGCATCCACGTATTCACTATCGGATTTACTATC
Source organism: Vicia villosa (assembly GCF_029867415.1). Classification (NCBI taxonomy): domain Eukaryota; kingdom Viridiplantae; phylum Streptophyta; class Magnoliopsida; order Fabales; family Fabaceae; genus Vicia; species Vicia villosa. Next base: position 26,178,220 of record NC_081185.1, read on the forward strand.
TTTCTCCTGAGGAGAGATATTTCTCTTGTTGCCACATATTACAGCATCAGATTCTAAAGCCTCTTGTGGTTCTCGATGAGGATTAGAAGTTTCCCCTACAGTTACATTAGCATTATGAACCTCCACAAGTGGTGTAACCACCGTCTCACTCCCTCCAGGCTTCTCGATAGCAGGAGTCTCTTTGGGCATGTAAACTTGTTTGTCAGCTTTAGATCGGTTTTTCATGTCCTTTCCTTGATCCTTTGGTAACTCTTTTCATTTTCATTTTTCAACAGAGTGACCAATGCAAGAGCATAAATTGCAGAACTCCGGAAGCTTCTCGTACTCTACATCCACAAAGAATGCAAAGCCAATTCTCTCAACCAAAATTTTGTAGGTCAATTATTTCATCATATCTAGATCCATAAGAACACGAACAAAGTGTCTGAAGGGTCTTTCAAAGACAGATTTGTTTGTGGCTGAGTCGATGCAAATAGGTGTTCCTATGCTGCTAGCAATGGCAAAGATTATACGAGGTCTCCAGTATTCTTGTGAAAGCCCGTAAATCCTTATCCAAACTTGAGCAGAGGTCTGCTTGAGAGTTGCCGGCGTAAAGTCTTTGGACCAGGGAAATAACTTAAGGACACCTTGAGGCAAGTTCCAGGCACCCACAAATCTAACTTGTTGAACATCTTCCAAAGAAAAAAAAAAGCAAACTCAAAAAACCCCTTTCCCGGAGAAGTGATGCACCACTTACTAATAGAGGGCCAAAGTGTCGTGATTTTAACTTTCAGATTAGCCACAGTAAGAGGTGTTGATCCTTTCGACCAAACAATTTTGCCATGAAGATGGTGTTTGCAAGCTTCGAGCTTATATTCAAAGATAAGCTTGAGGGAATTGGCTTAGGGGGATGTCGCAGACGTTGTCAGAGACAACATTGGCAAAGGTTTTCAATACAACATTGTTTTTTAGCACGGGAATGGTTTCAGAAGTTGAAGGTGAAGAAAGGAGGGTTTCAGGGAATAGAAGAGAAGTTTCCATGGTGAGGGAACAGAAAAGAAAACGAGAACGAAGGCAGAGGTAGGGAGCAGACGAAGGTGGAGAAAATCAAAATACTGTTACCAGCCCGTGGACTAGCCGTTATCGGCCATTTCGACATTTGATGTCTAATTTGAGCTGTGAAGTAAAGCTGGAAGCAAGTTATAATCAAAGATAAGTGTATTTGAAATGTGTTTGTTTTAAATATAGTAAATTTCCTTGTGTAACATATAAGAGAAAATAAATCAAAAGGAAAAAAGTGGCCTAGTGGTCGGCCTAAATTTATATTTTAAATCTTCAATTAGTAAAGGACCCGTGCGTTCGCACGGGTCACGCAAAGTCAATATAAATATTAAATAAATATTATATAGTTATTATTATTAAATGTATATAAAAGTATATATGAATTGGGAAAAAAATGTTCCAATAATGATTGTCATATGAATACTAATTTAATTTATCAAGTTGTATATAATTATATGATATAGTATATACAGGGGCGGTTCCAACCTGGCCATGTGCCCAGGCTCAACTCATATTTTCTTTGTACTCCCCCAACTTAATATCCGATTTTTAGACAAAACCAGGGGAAAAATTAGTAAAAATAGGGTGAGAAAATTAAAATAGATGAATAACCAATGGTATAAAATTTTTGCTCAGGCTGCCTAAAATTCCTAGCTCCGCCACTGAGTGTGTGTGTGTGTGTGTGTGTGTATATATATATATATATATATATATATATATATATATATAATCGATTATATACCAATGCGTTGGCATAGGACACACAATATCGTTATAAATAATAAATAAATATAGTTTAACAAATTAATTAGTGTCGACTCAACAAAAATGTATATTTCAATAAAAAAAAGTAGTCATCTACCTGTGTGTTCGCAATGGTGATAGTTAAATAAAATTTATCTGCACTAATTAAATAAAATAATAATAAATAATTATAGAAATTTAGAAATACTGATAAATTTATCTTTTTCATAAAAAACTTATGTATATTTATACCATAATTGTCTCACGTTCTTTTATCAATTTTTTAATTTTTATAGCATTTTTTAGTATAACTGCTAACATTTTATCATTAATAAAACACTAACATTTTTTTGATAAATTAAAATTTTAATATAATTTATTAATTTTTAGCAATATTTTTAATTTATTAAATATATTACGTATATTTTTTTTAAAAAAAACTCAAATAAATTTATGAACAACAGCCACAAAAATTTTGAATGATAAAAATAAAATCATATTTAAAAAATAATTTTTTAACATTAATTGTAAGCCAGGTATAATATTAAATAAATATTTACTTTTATTTATTAGATTTGAAATAAAAAAATAAGTCATATCAAATTAAAAAGAGTTAAGTATTTTTTTCATATATGATGTCATCATATATGATAGGATTTTTCCATCCATTATACTTTTAAATAAATTTAGAAAAAGTCATTCTTAATTGACCAAATTACTTAATTTAAATAATTATTCAACCTCATTAATACACATATAATTATAATTAATCATTTCTGCTGTTACAAAATTTTAAAAATTGTAATAATAACTAAAAAATCTCACCTAATATCTGATGAGTAAGTCCTTTTTTTTTTTTTTTATTTGATATAATTTTAATGTTTAAAGTAAATTATATAAAAGTTGTCTAAAACTTGCAATATATATAATGAGACACTCAAAGTGAGAACACTTGATAATTATGAGAAATGAGAACAATTAATTCTGACCATTAAATTTAAATTTAGTAAAATTAATGGATTAGATTGAAATCTCATTCTATAATCCTCTTTAATAATCATCACCAAAACCAATTCACATCTATTTTAATATATAAAAATGAATTACTACCAAATTGCCTTAATTACCCTAATGACAAACAATAAAACATGGTTTTGCATACCCCTGAGCGTAATTTTACATTTAATCATGATTACATTCCAACAGTTTATTTAATGCAAAAGTTCATTATTGGAATATGTAAAAACGTGCACTGCATTCTATAATTTTATTGCATTGGAACATACATATTTAATAAAGCATACCTTTTCATTATTTCTCCCTATGTCTATATATTTTCGTATCAACTCAAACCACTGCATGTGTAAACTGTTCCATCTCCCTATTCCCTTTTTTCAAACAGCAGTGGAGCGGTAGGGTTTCTCTTCACCTTCCCCATTTCCATTATTTTTTCTCCATTCAACCTTACTGATATTTTTCTGTTACTTCCACTTCTTTTCTCAACAGAATATGAGCCGAAAGTTTTCCCCGATTAAGGATGTCAACGATTCAAAAGAAACATGGAGATTGGCCGTTCGAGTTGTTGATTTTTGGAGTGTTATCAACAGCAAGGGTAAGGAGCATCTGGAGATGGTTATAATGGACGTATCGGTAATGCTTCGTATTCTCTCAAATCGTTTATTAGCTTATTATATTTTTCAGTTATGATATTGTTGTTGTTTGTCATCATCAGGGTGATAGGATACAAGTTTTGATTCGTTCTGACCACACACCAAAATGGAAAGCACGAATACGCGAAAACATGTCTTGCATAATCAACAATGGAACTGTTTATGAAAACGATTTTCAGTGGAAGCTTTGTGATCACGACAAGAAGTTTGTGTTTATTGGTGGTACAACTGTGAAGGAAGTTGATGTTCAGAACCTTCCTCCCAAAAGATTTTTTTTCAAAGACTTTAATGATATTCTTGGAGGAAATTGTGAGATGAACCGACTTGAAGGTAAATATATTAGGTCATTTGATTTCTTCATACTACTATTTTGTTTATTATTACAGAAGTTGATTTTAACTTACTCTTTCACTCTGTTTTGTAGATATCATTGGTGTGGTTCAGGAAATCAACAATTTTCAATACAACAATTCTGGAAAAAAATCATTTGTTTCATTGAGTCTTAAAGACTTGAAGTAAATTATCTGAATTCAAATATTACAACTGTGTGCCATCATTATTATCTTATTGATATTTTTATGTTTATTTCTGCAGAGGAGTCATTGTTAACTGCACATTATGGGAGAGTTACGGAACAAAATTTTTGGACTTCTACCACGACGAAAAAAACAGTGGTGCTATTGTAATAATACTAACTCATGCAATGATAAAGGAATCACAAGGTTTGTATCAATAATCTCCTATTATTCAAATGTGATATCTCTCTGTAATAAATTTGATACTCTAATTTTGGTCTATTTCAGTCTCAAATGGATGGAGTGGATCTAAGTTGCTTATTAACGAAGACATTCCAGAGATAACTGAGTATTTATCAAAGTATACACAAGTTGTTATATTCTTAAAGTATAATAAGCTCCCTTAAAATTTATCATCATTTACATTCATTTTTGGTTCAATGTTTCAGGTTACCGTCAAATGAGCAGACTGAAAAGCCTTCGCAGTCTTCGAAGGGAATGTCTCTTTGGTCTGGTGCCTCTCAATTCACCCCAGTCGAAAGTTTTGTTCATAAGGCCAAGTGTATTTCTCTTAGTGAACTTTGCAAGGTGAAACAGGTACATGGTTATGACAAATTTCAAATAGTAAGATCAATATTATTTTATACAGATGATTTTTGTTAGAGTGTTGCATTTTTTTATATTCAACTTATTGTATCTTAGGACATGTTATGTGTTACTGTTGGAACAACTCAAAGATTTTTTGTCTCAAAACACGGTTGGTTTTATTATGGGTGTACTAAATGTTCTTTAAAGGCATCTGATGTGAACAATCCATACAAATGTTCATGTGGACAGAATGTAGAACATGCCATACCAAGGTTGTATTTTTCAATTTTTAATCAGATTAATTCATTTGCCATGTTTCAATATTTGTAGTGTTCTAATTGTATTTTCCTATGCATTTATGTAAAAAGGTATCGAGTTGACATATATGTAGTTGATGGTGATTCCAAATTTCGCTTTGTGTTTTGGGACACTGACTGTGCCGACATTATTGGAAAGTCTGCTGATAGTATTTATAAAGCAATGCTTGAGGTTCATTTTAATTCATTACCTATTTTAATATTTATTTGTATAGGAATGAAGTACTTACATTAAATATAATGTATAGGAAGGTGACGACGACCCAATGATATATCCAGATGATCTTGACATGCTACTTGGTAAAAAGATGGCGTTTAGGGCTAAAGTTCAGCCAACATTTGGCCAAGCATCTGTTTGGAAACTTTCTTATGATGAAGAGTTTGTAAAGGAAATTGAGAAAGATTATATTACTGATGAAGTATGGAAATTTTACTTTGAACATCTACATATGTCTATTTATCAATATTTGTATCTTAATCTTCATCTCAATCTCTGATCTGCAGGGAGATAGCAAATCTTTAAACCAAAACCCAGTTGTTGATCGTGTTGATGAATCCATTGTATGTTAATGTTGACTAAACTTTAGCCTGTTAATTACATTATTTTCTTTATACTTACTGTTAATTTGTTTTCTTCCAGGAGTCGTTGTCAGCATATGGAGAAAATGATCCTGATAAAATTGTGACCAATACTCCATCCAAAGGAAGTCCTGTTTATCTTGATGCTGTAGATTCTGAATTACAAGCGTATGGTACTACCCAGCTCTCAGGAACCAAGCCTGCAAAGAAAGTTAAGATTGAATCTGATGCATGAAGACTCCACCAGAACCATTTTAATTTCCATCATTATTGTTATTTTGTGATCTTTTCTTGACTGTTGTTTTAATGTTTTGGTACAAGATACACGAGTTACGATCCATGGATTAAATATCAATTATCATTTTGTCATATGATATCAAATATCAATTATCATGTTGGTTTTCTTATAATTTCTCTGTAGCAATGGTTTATTGTCTGTTGTTTGAGTTTAATATTGCATGATATATTGCCCGATTATACAATGCTAAATATATTAACTGTTGTTTGTGTTTAATATTGCGTGATATATTGTCCGATTATACAAACGATCCATATGAATTGGAAAAAAAGTTAGAATTAACCATCCTACATGATATTTCTTCTTACCTGCAAGTGAAAATTAATTTTTGAATAATAAATTGTATATCAGAATCGTTTTGATTTGCACAGTTTTTTTTCAATAAACCATAATTTTGGCAATGATATTTACAGTAATGTCTTGCATTATAAGTTCATTATTGACTTCTCAATAAACATAATTTTGGCAATGATATTCCTGTAATGCAAAATTTTTTAATTCATCAACTTGATTTGAATACTGCATGCATTATTTAAATAAAACATAACGAAATGTGTTTTACAAGTTTTTTAATGTGACTCTTGAAAACTGCACCAGCATTATGTCAACCATCATACCTACCTAACATATAAACTGTAACTTGCACTACATTCTTATCTTATTTGTGCACGCTTCATGCAATTATGGTTGCTTGGTGCATTCATTTTTTGCTTATTTAATGATTAAGTCACAATATTTTTAATTGCATACAATATTAATTATCATAAACTTTTCATATTCAGCTTTTTCCCTCCATAAACAAATAGTTTGGAGGGAGTCTTTGTCCATATATTTCCTGCTTCCCTGCATATTCAGCCATATTTTGCAGAATGATTGTAACTTCAAAGTAAAAAATCATGGAAAAGAAACAAAGCGATGAGCATGATCACTTCATGAATGTTATCAGAAGAAAAAGGCAATTTGATGCTAGACATCATAGAAAGCGTGTTCTTGGAGCTAAGAGAGCCAAGCGATTGGCGTCAATGAACAAAGAAAATGCATGTCAAACTCAACCCCCTGCTGATTCTATATCTTCGCATTTCAGATTACCACTATCTTCTATTTCTCCAAATATTCCAAGTTCCACCATAACTGATCGAAATACCCAGCAGAAAACTCACAGTATATCAACATTGAATACATTGGCAAGTTCATTAGCAAAAAAACGCCCAAGAGTTGTTTCTGTAAAGAACATTAACAATTTAGGAGTTAACCTCAGAAGGAGATTTGATAACGAGTTTATGAGCGGTGCGACAGCATCTTCAAGCCATACACCAAATCCAGATTCCAGCACCAACAAACTTTTCCAAGATGACAGTGAAGGGGATGAAGGTTCCGGTAATTCTTCAGATGGTAAGTAACTTTATTGTGATGGATTATTAACCGATATTGAATGTTCTTACATTTCACCAATATATAATAACATAATATTTTCGAACTCATTTTTACTATGTTGTTGTAGCCTGCAGTTCAGTTTCTAACTATTCAATGGACGAGCATGACGTAGGTTTTGACACTGACATTGAAGAAATAGATGTTCAAAGATCAGGTTGTATTTTATTGTATTGATATGTTTCTTTCTTTAAAAAATCATGATCTATTATGTTATTTTACCTGACAACTGTACATTTTTGTTTAGGAGAATACTACGATTTAGGTGACCCATCATGTGAGTGTCAGCAATGTGGTGCAAATATGTGGTATATGGAGAGGAAAAACAAGTCTCGACATTCTGCTAATCCTAAGTTCTCAATTTGTTGTGGAGAAGGAAAGGTTCAAATACCTTTGTTGAGACAACCTCCACCCGTATTGCAGAGCCTGTTGTTTGAACAAAACGAAAGTGAATCAAAAATATTCCAACAACAAATTCGTCTTTACAATATGATGTTCGCATTTACTTCTCCGGGTGCTAAAATGGACAACAGATTTAATAATGGTAGAGGTCCCCCTAACTATCGTATTCAAGGTCAAACATGTCATCGTATAGGCAGCATGTTACCTTTGCCAGGTGAAAAGGCCCGTTTTGCCCAACTATATATATTCGATACTGAACATGAAGTTCAGAATAGATTTGATATTTTCAGGTTTTTACTTTATATATCTTTGTTTCAACCCTGTATATTATTTTGTTGTTGCAATTCTCAACATTCTGAACTTTATACGTTGGATGATTTGCAGAAAAAGGGACGGAGTTGATATTAATATAGTTGAAAAGTTGTCTTCAATGTTATATGAACATAATGTTCATGCTCAGTCATTTAAGATGGCAAGGGATAGACTTTCTGAAGGAAATGTTGCAGATCTAAAACTCCGTCTCATTTCTGATCATCAAAATGATGGAAGAATATATAATCAACCAACAGTTTCAGAAGTTGCTGCTCTCATTGTTGGTGATGTTGATACTGCAGAAAAAAGGGATATTATAATGCAAAAACAATGTGGCCAACTTCAGAGAATAGATGAATATCACACTTCTTATTTGGGTTTTCAATATCCTTTACTTTTCCCTTATGGCGAAGATGGTTACAGACCAAACATACGGCATCGCAATAAAGGATCTACAACGGTTCGTAATGCAGAAACAACGACCACGGTATCGGAAATTGACGATGTTCCATGGGAGGATGCAACCAAAAGAAACAGACTTACAATCAGAGAGTGGTTCGCCTTTAGGATTCAGTCAAGAAAAAACGAGGCACAGACAATTCTCAGGTCAAGGAGGTTATTTCAGCAGTTTTTGGTAGATGGTTTTACAATGATGGAATCTGAGAGACTACGATGGTTAAGAAAGAATCAGTCAAAACTACGAGTAGGGAAGTATGATCATCTTGCAGATGCTAGGACAAATGGACATACACGTGGTGCAGCTACAGGGAAAAGAGTTGTCCTACCTTCGTCGTATGTTGGAAGCCGTAGATTTATGGATCAGTTATACTTCGATGGCATGGCAATTTGTAGTTATGTTGGATTTCCTGATTTGTTTATTACATTCACATGTAATCCCAATTGGCCAGAAATACAGCGCGTATTAAGTTCTGCAAATCTGAAAGCGTCTGATCGTCCGGATCTCATAACAAGAATCTTCAAATTGAAATTTGATTCGTTACTGTCCGATTTGACTAAAAAGAGTATCATGGGAAAGGTTCTTGCGTGTAAGTAATTTGTAACTTTGATTAATTTAATTTCCTTATTCATTTTTAATGTCATGTTATAAACCAATATGTTAATTTTATATTTGTAGATATGTACACAATTGAGTTCCAAAAAAGAGGGTTGCCCCATGCGCACATATTAATTTTCCTTCATCCGTCGAGCAAGTATCCAACACCCGCTGACATTGATCGTATCATATCAGCAGGAATACCAAACAAAGACACTGACGAAGAGTTATATAACTTGGTCAAATCTCACATGATACACGGACCTTGCGGAAATGCTTTTCGTAATTCTACGTGTATGAAGGAAGGAAAATGTTCTAAATACTTCCCTAAAGAATTCAGACGTGATACGATCGTTGATCAAGATGGATATCCGGTTTATAGACGAAGGGACAACGGACACACAGTTTCTAAGAATGGAATTAAGATTGATAACAGATTTGTTGTTCCTTACAATTCAAAGTTATTGTTGAAGTACAGAGCTCATATTAATATGGAATGGTGCAATCAAAGCACATCCGTCAAATATTTGTTTAAATACATCAACAAAGGATACGACAGAATAACTGCTGCAATTGTCATGAATGAAGATGGATCTGTTTCGCAACACGAAGCCGTCGATGAAATAAAGCAGTATATTAACTGTAGGTACGTTTCTCCAAGTGAAGCTGCTTGGAGAATTTATGGTTTTTCCATTCATGGAAGAAAACCAGCTGTAGAAAGACTTCACTTTCATGGGGAGGGGCAAAATTCTGTTTTTTATACTGATGTCAGTCCCATTACCAAAGTCCTTGATAAACCGAGCGTTACTGAGTCGATGTTTACTTCTTGGTTTGAAGCAAACAAGAAATACGACGAAGCGCGCCAACTAACGTATAGCAATTTTGTTTCAAAGTTTGTATACGTTAAGAAAAAGAGAGAGTGGAAACCCAGACAAAAGGGATACACAATTGGAAGACTAATTTGGGTTCCTCCAACTACTGGGGAGTTGTACTATCTAAGGATGATGCTAACACATGTCAAAGGACCGAAAAGCTACGATGAAATAAAGATAGTAAACAATGTTAGGTACGATACTTTCCGTGATGCATGTTTTGCTATGGGATTTATTGGGGATGATCGAGAATTCATAGCTGCAATAACAGAAGCATTTCATTGGGGTTCTGGACATTATTTGAGATTACTTTTTGTTCACATGTTATTGTCAAGTAGCATTAATAGGCCTAAGCATGTATGGAGTAAAACTCAACATCTGTTATCTGATGGAATTCTGTATTCTCAGCAAAGGATTGCAAACAACAGAGGTATATTTTCAATTATGATCAGAGTAATTAATTACACATAATATTACTATGCTATTCCAATATTTACCAACTATTTATTTATTTTTTTCATTTAACAGGTCTGCGACTAACAAATGAAGAAATTCTCAATCTGACGTTGATTGAAATTGAAAAACTTCTTCAACGCAGTAGAAAGAGTTTAAGTGATTTTCCTGGAATGCCAAAACCACATGGTTACATAATTGAGGAGCTTGGAAATAATTTAATTTACGAAGAGAGAAACTACGATCCTGCTGGACAACTTCAACAGTGTAATACGCTGTATAATAACCTCACAGGTGTAAATAATAGTTAACATCAATTAGGCAGAAGAATTTCATATTACTTAGAAACTTATATTTCTAATATGAAGCATCTAAAATATGTGTTGACTTTATTTCAGATGAACAAAGAGATGTATTCAAACAAATCTTGACGGCTGTTGATACCCAGAACGGAGGGGTATTCTTTTTGTATGGATACGGCGGTACAGGGAAAACATACATGTGGAGAACATTAGCTTCCTACATAAGATCAAGAAGACAAATATGCTTGACAGTTGCCTCTTCAGGTATTGCATCCCTTTTGCTCCCCGGTGGTCGAACGGCACATTCTAAATTTAAAATTCCGATCCCCACACTTGAATCTTCGACATGCAACATTAACAAGGGTAGTGACAGGGGTGACATGCTAAAACTATCAAAATTGATAATTTGGGATGAAGCTCCCATGTGTCACAAATTTTGTTTTGAAGCTTTGGATAAAACACTCAGAGATATCATGGGTGGAACCAGGTCATCTGATAAAATATTTGGTGGGAAGGTAATTGTGTTTGGTGGGGATTTCAGACAGATTCTACCGGTTATTCCAAGAGGCAGCCGTTCAGATATAATTCATGCAACTATCAATTCATCATACATTTGGGATCATTGTAAGGTTTTGAAACTTACAAAAAACATGAGGCTTCAGCAATCTGGGACGACCATATCGGCATCCGAGTTAGAACGGTTTTCAAATTGGATATTAAAAGTTGGAGATGGAAAACTAGCAGAACCTAACGATGGCTATGCTGATATTGATATCCCAGCAGATATTTTGATATCTAATTTTGATGATCCCCTTCGAGCCATATTCGAAAACACTTATCCAAATTTTGAAGCTAAATTCAATAATGTAGCTTTTCTGCAGTCAAGGGCAATATTGGCTGGAACAATTGACACAGTAGATGAAATAAATCACTATGTATTAGACAATCTTCCAGGTAATATTTAATTTTTTGTGAAAATTTATCCGACGATTTTTCACTTCCATCTTTAACAGATCATAATATAAAGGCACTGCATTTTCAGGGGATGAAAAAGAATACCTAAGCTCTGATTTAGTCGACACGCATGATGGTGATGGCAATGAATGTTTTGATGTTTTAACTCCTGAGTTTCTGAATGGATTGAGAACGTCGGGACTTCCTAATCATAGGATCAGATTGAAAGTAAATACTTCAATCATGCTGCTCAGGAATATTGATCAAGCAGAAGGCTTATGCAATGGAACACGTCTAATCGTTACAAGATTGGCTGATCATGTTATCGAAGCTAAAATCATTTCAGGCAAGAACATCGGCGGTATCATTTATATTGCCCGAATGGACATTACTCCAACGCAGACGCCATGGCCATTCAGGATGACACGAAGACAGTTTCCTATAACAGTCTGTTATGCTATGACTATTAATAAATCTCAAGGTCAGTCTTTGGATCATGTTAGCATATATTTGCCGAGGAGCGTATTCAGCCATGGCCAGTTATATGTTGCAGTTTCAAGAGTAAAGAGCAGAAAGGGCCTTAAAATCTTGATCCATGATAAGGAGAAACTTCCATTGACCACCACAACAAATGTTGTCTTCAAAGAAGTGTTTGAAAATGTGTAGTCTATAAGTTTTTGCAATATTTATGGACCTGTTGTTATTGGTATATGTTTTGTGCTCAGTTGCCTAAAATTAGCTTACAACTTAAACAACTTATTAACTGTCATGAATGGAAGATTTTATATCATCTTTGCATACTGATAATTTATTTTCATCTGTACAACTGGATTGAAAACTTACGATGAATGATAGCTGCCATAATATCAATGATTATAGATCATCATCAATTAAAAGATTAGCAAAGAAAAATATTCACGTTGATAACCATTATTTAAATCCATTACAGAGCCATCTGTGATTACAATCTAAGTACCATCAACAACAAATTTAAAGCTACAAGTAACATCTTTACATCCTAATCAGCTACTTTTTTCCCCAAGAACACAAACATCAGATCTGAATATGGAATCATGGAGAATTCTATGAAATCTCCAACTTGAAGGTTTTTTGACTTTGCAAATTCGTACCAACCAACTCCAATATGTTTCTCATACTCATTCCTGCCAGCCTTAAGAATACGACAGTGATATCCCTTTCCGTCAATAAGATCTACCATCCTTATTGCATTTTGGTCTTTACGAAAACATGTCCTTGATATTTCCATTGGAATATTCTGCATTATAACTTTCTACTTATTAACCCACGATATATATAGATCTATATACGGCAGTGGATTTTACTGGGTTTTGAACTTACCAGAGCATTTTGGCCTCGCATGTTCGCTTCTGTGACATTAGATTTCCACTTTACCTCCCCGGTGTGATCAGCCATGCATTCAGCTTCAGTAAGAAACCCATCTTTTATGAGTGTTTCAAACATCTTTTCCTGCTCTTGCTCAAACTCTTTGTTAATGTTATGAGCCCATTCAAGACTGTCTCTCTCAGGATCACTGAAACATATATTTTAAAGAATAACACTGCTATTAAGCAAAGAGACGAGAAAAAAGGGAATCCATTTATTTTATTACAACATGCATGCAAAGTATACTCACCTGCTTGATGGGGAAGGGACGAATGGAACTCCCCACTTCACCATATCAGAATTAAATTTTATAAGGACCTCAATTCTGATGCATTATGACAAAAAATTCTATATATAAACAGATAGTGATAACCCTTATTTTTTGGGCCAGACAACACTGATGGGCCTACATTTTTTATATGTACAAATATCCAGCATGTTTGGTAAACGAGTTTTAACGACAAAAAAGTAATTATTGCAATTTTTTTAGTAGTTATTAGATGTTACAAATCAGACCTTTAAATATACATGACACTATATTTCCTTCCATACATTTAATAAATATGTTTGCCTACATAAATTGAAGTTGCTATATATCTAAGCTGATTGTATAATATGTATTCTTTATAAACTGTAATTTGGTTTTAACATGGTAAATTGTTTATCAAACAAAATTTCTTAAAAAAACATTTCATATTAACTTTATAACTATTATATTTAGTTAATGTTTATAATGCATGTAAATAAACTATTCTAGCACACATGAGCCAATCATGATGGCCAATGTAAAGGAGCAACCATGAAGTATGTAGAACATTAAGATTTGCAAAACATATAACCATTCAAAAATTCCCAGGCCAGGAAAGTAGTCTTGATAAAGTCATTCAACATTAAAGCAAAAGTACCAACCCATAGGGGAAACAAAAAACATTGTTCAGATAAGTTATAAAAGTCACCACCAGATACACAAAATTCAAAGACTTTGGTCTTTGAAACTACTTCAACAACAGAAAAAAAAGCAAAGTTCTTCCACCACCTTTCAACAGCCCCATCATTTCTTCTTCATTGTAACATAAATGAAAGTGCCATGTTTCGCCAACTAACAAGTCAGTGTGTCGCCTTTCTTGAACCCTTTGGTCTTCGCATAGGCGTACCATCCTTTAGTCATGTATTTCTCAGCCGGACTCGGAGCCCCGTTGCGGTATGCCGTCTTCACAGTACACTTGAATTGTTGATACAAATCACAATCTCTAATAGTTACCTCCTTCTGATTACTTGCCAAGCAGTCTATTGCTATCTGCTTAGGGAAATGCTGCAACAACACAAATATTCATTGAATAAACACTTGAGATCTGCAAAGTATTAAAATATGAGGTCGATTTTCAGTATGCTTACCTGGACATTATCCTTTTTTACTCTTGAATTCTTTATAGCAATATCCCAGCAGTATGTTGGCTTTCCTCCCCACATTCTTATCCTAACATTTGAAACATTTTTCCCCTTCTTTGCAAGTTTCATTGTGCTCTTCTCACTCCCATCTGTAACAGATCTTAAGTTGGCAGTCCTTCCAAGATTTTTGCTATTAGTCCTCCTCTCAACTTCAGCTGCTTTCTTCCCAACTGTTTTATCAACAACAGTTTTGGACTTCTCAGTTTTTTTGTTAGTCTGTACATTATCGTTCGCAGAGACAAGGGGGACATCATCTTCTTCAAGCTTAACACTACTCATAGGAACAACAGTATTGTTGACATTTGGAACAACTGCAGGGACATTCTTGCAAGTTTCTGCAAATCTAACAGATTTCTTAGAATTTGCTTTACCCTTTCTAACCGACCTGACAGATGATTGTTTTACTGAGCCATCTTCAACCTCATCTACGAGTTTTTGAATTTCGTTCATTGCTGCCTCCTCACTGAAAGAAAAATTATAGTTGCATGAGCACATTATTAATCCCAAATACGGATTAACAACGCAACTATACCATAGACAGGGAATATTTGAAAGATTAACAACTTTAAAATATATATAACACCACACTATTGGCCCAGAATAAAACACCTATGCTTTATAGATTAACACAATCAGGCAAATAAACATTCGATACAACTTGACCCCCCACAACGTTACGAAGACCTGATCTGGGAAATATTAAACAGTAAACTCCATTCACATCATTCTCTATTAATTAAACAAATCTATTTTAGCATGCATCAGAAATAAAAAAACCCTAAAACCTAACTAGATCGCACATGAACTTTATGCCAAAACAAATAAATTAAATAGGAATTCATGTATCTAACCTGATAACTTCTTCTTCCTCATCTGATAACCACCCATACGCTGGCTTTCTTCCAAACCTCATCGTCGTCGTCTGTTGCTATCTCCAGAAGTGATGTAAGTTTTTTGATAAAGACCGGAATGAGAACGAGAGAAGTTGTGTAATGTAAACAGTCCAAAATATATTATAACTCAACTTTGCACGTTTCCTTTTTCTTTTCCCTAGACTTATTCAGTAAATGACCCCTATCTCAATCAATCATGACTGTTACCTATGATCCCCCGTGTAACCAAAGCATTTACTAATTCATTTGGAAACAACACTTTGTAGTCTAACGAAAAAAAGGCATTTAAGTTATCTCTATCTCTTAACTCCAAACATACATGCATACACTTTTTTTAAGCTTTACCTATTCCATGCAGTACACGTTTTTTTTATTTTGATTTCCTTTGTTTTTTTTATTACTTACTCTTTTCTAATTTTTCCCGCGTTTTAAAATACAAACATTATATATTTTTTATTTATATTCTAACTTTTAATTAAAATCCACTTTTTAGGAACAATAAATAGTTTCTATCAATCCTTCTTTATTTCAAATATTTATTTTTTTAAATCACATTTAATAAATCAAACAAATGTTATAATAATTAAAAATTTATGTAAATATTTGTTGATAAATACTCCATATATAATTATTGTCAAGATGTTTTTTTCAACTCACCTATCTATTATAAATCAATTACTCAATAGTTCATGAAAATAATATTTTATAATATTACTTAGCTTATTCATCCCACTAATTTTAAAATCCTATGGAAATAAATTTAAACAACCTATTACTATTATTTTTCAAAACTTTGTGATATATTAAAAAAACAATAGGAATTTATATATCTTTTCTTATACATACTTAACTCAGTTATAATTCATGTTACAATATTTTTTACACATGTTGACATCCTTATGTGTATTTATCAACATATATATTATTCATGATTTAAAATTTATGCAAATATTAGTTGATAAATAATCCATATATAATTCTTTTAAAAATATTAATTACACTTTAGAATATCTTTTACTAACAAAAGTTGTCAAGTTGTTTTTTTCCCACTCGCCTAATAAATAAAAATTAATTATACAATATAATATGAAATTTATAGTTTATAATATTACTTTGCTTATTGATCCCACTAATTTTAATATTATACGAAACATTGTTATTATTATTCTTCAACACTTACTAATATGTTTCAAAAACATTGGGAATTTATATATCTTTTTGTATACATACTTAACTGAACTATAATTCATGTTTCAAGATTTATTACACATATTGATATGCTTATGTGCATATTTCAATATATATATATTCCTCATTCTCCTATTAACTTGAAGTTTATGTTGAAAAATAAGTAAAATATTAAACATAACCAAATTATACTAACAGGAGTACATAAAGGATAATTTTAAACCATGCTCATCCATTTGATTTTCACACATTGTTGCAAAGCATATAAGTATTATATTGCAATTATAAAGTAGCCAGGATAACATTAGCTGTTTCAATCCAAAGAGAATTGATGAATAACAAACACAAAAAGTCTTAAACATAACATTAATCCACATACAACTGAAAAAGAAAAAAAAAAAGCCCAACAACATCATTCAAAACAATCTACTGTTCTTCCAAAACTTTGCCCTTCTTCATTCACCATAGCCATCAATACCCCAACAATACATCTTCTTTAAACCTGCAATACAACAGAATGATAATTTTTCTGTTAACTTCCAGAAACATACAATGACATCAACAAATAATTTAACATGTAAAAGATATTGCTAACCATTCTTTTCAGCTTCTCCACCAACTCTGTCCATATCATCCATTCTCTGTCATTCAAACAACATACACAGACTTAATGCTTAAATTTTAATTGAATTCATATAACCTAATATCATGCCTTTTCGAAAAATCGGATAATAAGATTCTTATACCTTTCATTTTCAAAGACAAACTTCCCAATATACACTGAATTGGATATTTCTATCATTCTGGGGTTTATCTCCAGTCCAACACTTCCCAGAACATCAGTTAAAAATTCGACGTCTTCAAGTACAGCGAACCTCAAACCAGCCCTCAATTCCTGATGCTTTCCCGACCACCTGATTCCAAGCATCTCATCCTGCCACACCCCTGCTATGTTCTGAATCTTACTTCCCCTTTGCCAGGCGCATGCAACACCATCCATCACATGCAAAGCCCACTCAGTGCACAACTTGGTAATGCGTTCTTTCTTCATCTTCAACCTCATCCGCAACATCTTCGATCTTTGCTTCATCCTCCTTTTAATCGCCAATCGTTGGAGACGGTCTTGAACCACAACAAATTTCATAGTTCTGCATAATCAGAAACAATCATGAACAAAAGTCACATTTCATAGAAAACAAACGAAAAATAGAGATTCGATTACAGAAAAAAATGACGAAGAGTACCTGCAAGCTTTCGCAACTTGGGAGAAGCTACCCATTTCTCTTCCCACTTACGGATTAGGTTACAGGATTTGGTACTTGAAGAGTGGAAAACTACTGTGTCGTTTCTACTATATATATTCAAAGTCCCATTACCTGTTAGACTTCCTTTTAGTAGGTAAACGTGCACAAGTTTTTGGAAACTGTTTAAATGCCTTTTTCTGTACATGCAGAAGTAAATATAATCATCTCTTTTTAATAGTAATAATTAATTTCACACCATAATATAAAAGTCAAAATTTTTTATTGGGTGGGAAAATATTTGCTTGATTTATATTTATTATATAATGTAATACAAATATTTAATTATTTGATTGCATAGATTATTAAACATGTTAGTCCATCTAACATGACTTTATATTTATAGCAAAAAACAAATTAAAAATACCTATTTAAATTTATATTAAGTTTATAATTATCATTGAAGAAATTGTTTATCTTAATTAATATATTATTTTATATAATTCTTTAACCATAAATATATTATTTTTGATTCTTTATTTCTACCGACTTTACGTGACCCGCTATTTCACAATAGTACATCATTACTACAGTATCTAAATATTTATTTATTTGATTGTTTTTTTTTTTAAATAACTTTATCTTTTCATAGTTAAATTTGTAATCAACTATAATAATTAATTATTTCTAATACTATTTTATTTTTTATCCAACATAATTTTCATATTGTAAACAAATACAATTTGATACATTAAATTAATATGGATATGCTAATCATTAATTAAGATTTTTTTTTGCTTATTTATTATATATTTTATTAGAATTCTTTAACCATAACCATATTAAATGTATTTACTATTTATACCGACTTTACGTGACCCGTGCGGGCGCACGGGTCCTTTACTAGTTTCACAAAAAACACAAGAAAGATTTGAGGAAGAATTAAGAATACCTCTTATCATAAGAGAGTCTCTAGTAGGAATCTTGTTTTTTGAAGCATATCTACCCAAAAGCCTTCACTTTAAGAGGCACATCCGCATTCCAAATAGAAGTCAAAACACAATCGAATCGATTAGCCGGACTGCAAGGAATGCTAGATTTTCGTAACTCCCTATAACACGAGGAAACAGAGAAAACACCATCAGCCGCCAATGTCCAAAAATCTGAATCCGCCCTGGAAGCATCATCCTTATGCGCTGGTAGCAGCTGCCCCAAGGCTGTCTGCCCCATAACAATACTCGGTTGAGTCGAATATTGGATTCTGAAATCTCCCTAATGCCACACACCGTCTAACCAACCACCCATGTCGAAAACTGAGATGTCCTGCAAAAGAGATAAGTCAAACATTTCCGAAAAAATCTCCTTTAAAATTCCCGCTTCCGACCATAAAGCATGCCAAAAGGAAATAGAATGACCATGACCGATATTAAATTTAAGACTCTTCACTAAAAAGTCTTTCGGAAAGCTTTTCTACAAAGAAGTGATGTCCAACCACCATATGGATCTATTTTTCCTTGTAGCATTCTTCTTTTCTCGTACCAACGCTTTTAACTCCACATCCCCATATCTCGCCTTCAAAACTCTATACCACAAGGAATCCAAACCTTCAAAAATTCGCCACCTCCAATTCAAGAGAAGCGCTATATTGAAATCTTACATACTTCTTATACCAAGACTGCCTTTATCCACCGGAAGACACACTTCTTTCCAACTCAACCAATGAATTTTACGCTTCTCCTCCGTCCCTCCCCACAAAAAATTACTTTGAAGTTTATTGATCTCCGCTATCATCTTCTTAGGGGATTTGTAGAAAGATAAGGTGAAAATCGCCAAACTACTCAAAACCGATTTTTCAAAAGAGTAATCCTCCCACCGAAACTAAGCCACCTCCCTTTCCAAGAATTCAACCTTTTTCTAATGTTATCCAAGAGCGGTCTCAAAGATGAAGCCCTTCTAGGATTAGAACCGATGTAAATACCAATGAATTTGAACTCTTTAGCCTTCATCCTACAAGAAAGAAAAGAAGTTGCCACATCCAAAAAATGCGGATTAATATTAATACCAATGATTTTACTCTTATGATAATTGATACCTAGGCCTGATAGCAATTCGAAACCTTTCAAAACCGACTTAATGGCCCAAAGATGATTCCAACTCCCATCTCCTACCAATAAAGTGCCATCCGCGAATTGAAGTATATCTATGAAACATCTCCCGTTCAAGTTGTAACCCACAAAATCACCATTTTTAACCGCCTTATTAACCAAAGCCTTTAAGACATCCACCATGATAAAAAAGAGGAAAGGAGAAATAGGATTCCCTTGAAGAAGACCCCTTTCCACATTGAATTTCAAAGTAGGACTACCATTGATAAGAATTGGCATCTTACTCGAGAACACCAAAGCTTCCATCCATTTCATCCACACCGACACAAATCCCATCATCCTCATCATATATCTAAGGAAATTCCAACTAACTTTATCATAAGATTTTTTGAAATCCACCTTAAAAAGGAGACATTCCTTTTCTTCCCTAGTAGCATAGTTCACTAACTCATTAGCTGCAAGAACGCCATCAATCATTTGTCTTCCCGGAACGAAGGCACTTTGGCAATTTGAAATTATCGAAGAGAGGACCTTCTTAATTCTACTATCCAAGACTTTAGATATGATTTTATGGATACACCCCACCAAGCAAATAAGGCGATACTCATCAAGACCCAACGGATTAGAGGACTTCGGAATAAGAGCAAGAAAAGAAGAGATAATAGACTTTGATAACACCGCTCCATTGTGGAAATCTCTAAAACACATAAAAACATAATCTTTTAAGAAAGACCAACATTTTTTGAAAAAGAGAAGAGTAAAACCATCCGGGACCGGGCTCTTAGAACCATCACAACTCCATATCGCTTCCTTAATCTCCATCTCCGTAAACGAATGCTCCAAACCTAATCTCTCTTCCGAGCTCAACGAAATAAGAGAGATCCCATCCAATAAAGGTCTATCAAAACTCACTTCTTTGAATTTGTCTTCAAAATGATATCTAACCGCCTTCTTAACCTCCCTCACCGAATTCATCATTCTGCTACTAGAATTAATGAAACTAATATGGTTTCTACTCCTTCTCTCCTTCATCACTCTTTGAAAAAACTTGCTATCATTCAACCCTTTTAATCGTGCCTTTTGAATGAGCATATTCTCTTTTATCTTAAGATTCAACCATATTTTCTTGTTTGCCTTTGTTTTAATTTCACTGTCCTCCTTATCCCACAACTCCAAATCATCCGATACATTCAATTCCCTAACACCTTCCTCCACCGCCATGTCATATTTCCCAAAAAAAATTATTCCACCATTTCCACTTATCTTTAACAAGACGTAATTTCTTCTTCAAAACAAAGTCGCCTCTACCACTCACCTCTAACTCCAACCACTCCTTCTCGACAAAAGAAATAAAGCCTTTGACGGAAAACCATTCATTATTGAACTTGAACGGTTTAGGACCCCAATCCTCATTATCAACAATCAACCACACCAGAAAATGGTCCAAAACATCCCTCATACCAACCAATTGCCCAACTACTCCCCAAGACGAAACAATGATATTAGAAACGAGGAACCTATCAAGCCTACTCTTAGATTTTCCGTCTCCGCTAAACCAACTAAACTTCTTTCCTTTGCTAGGAATATCCACCAACCCACTCTCTTCAATGAACTCCGAAAAATCCCTCCATTCCACATTATTACCACCCGATGCTTGACCTACTCTCCCATTCCTCTTCTTAACCGCATTGAAATCTCCCACAATAATCTATTCACCAACATTATGTCTTTGTTTCAAATTCAATAATTGAGCCCATAATTCACGTTTAGCCACTAAATAACAAGAAGAGTAAACATTAACAATCTAATAAGTACCTCCATTCCACGAAACCTTGTTTCCAAGATAACCGTTGTCGTGAAAGCTCGAAATGCCTGAAACCAAATGATTCTTCCAAAGAGTTAAAAGACCACCCGACATTCCATTCGCCGCTGAAAAAGAAAATATGATATCTTCCCTCCCCCAAAAGCTATTAGCAACCGATTCCGAGACCTCCTTCAATTTTGTTTCTTAAACGAGAAACATGTCCGCAGACCCATTATGAATAATGCTACTAATTCTTTTCCTCATAATCAAGCTACCTCCACCCTTTATATTAAAAGTTCCTACTATCATTTGGACAGACTTGTTTTCTCCTCCTGGCCCTCATTTTTCTTTATCTCTTGGCAGTTTAATTCTTCAGTTTTTTCCTCCACAACCCTTCTTGCTTCGGCCGGAACCACCCAAAGTTTAGCAATCAAGCACCACAATTTACCATCCGAAGAGAGTCCAAAGTTTGATGTAATCCTATGGTTTCACCTTACTATACCAGACTCAGTTGTTTTAGCTTCTGTTCACTCTACTATCTCATTGTTATTATTTGCTAAATTAGAAGATTGAGGAGGAAAAGACTTACGTAGTAAAGGTCCATCAAAGCTGGAGGGGCCCAAAAAATTATTTGAAGTCAGCAGCAACACCTTTTTTCTGAACTTGGGCTTATGGTATAAACGAGACAAAGGTCCGCCGATATCACTTAATTTTTTGAATCTCTTCTTTTTGTTTCTTTTTGATTTGTTGTAAAGTGTAACGTTGTCAACTGCGGTAACAGGGGAAGTAAATTGTGTGGACCCCGTAGAAAGGAAAAAAGTCTCATTTTCTTTTGAAGAATTAAAAGAAGGTTCAGAGATTGGATCAGAAGTAGCTTCACCTTTTTCAAGATTTAGCCTTTTTGCCTCCCACACTTCCTTCAATGCAAAATCAAATGAGAAACCATCTATCCCATCCTCTGCCACCTTTTCCTTGATCACCGCTACTGTTTGAACATCTTCCACCTCCGTATCTTTGCCGAACTCCTCCACCACTGCCTGCGATTTCTCCTCCCCACCCTTATCAATTTCCTCTCCATTTGAATTCGAAGAGCCACAACTAGTTACAGAGACTTTATCAGCTAAGGTTTCTTCATCGGAATTGGAAAAGAACTCGTCAGAGCTGGCATACGTAGAAACCTTAATAGAAAGCGATTGCTTAATAATACGGACTGGACCATAAGTATCCTCATGCAATACCAAAGAATATGCCCCACCGTCAATGTCCACCACCATGTGTTCTTTCAAGGAGAAGGTAAAAGGCACTTTGATCATTATTCTTGCAATGTCCATGTTGTTTCCCGACATCGTTTCCTCATCCACACATATATAAGTACCTAAAATCTCAGCAATTGATCATTATAGTATATGTTAAAAGTTCTATATTAGATTATACAATGGCTTCAACATATCTTTGTAAGTGAAAATACATTATAACCTTACAAGTCAATTTTGTAAGATTGAGTTAGACACCCAAAGTTCTAATATGGTATCAGATTTCTGCTATGGCTTGAATGAATATTTTAAATAGAAATTCAGTAGCTATAGTTAATTTTAATCCATGTTAGTTACATATATGGAATCGTGAGAGAATTTAGAGTAATTTTCATGTTTACATCTTGGCCATTGGTTGAGAAATGAGATAGTTGGAAATTCAATAATCCAACGAGCTTGAGGTTGAAGATGAATATGGTGGTGGCGCCATTTTTGAAACTCAGAAGTAAGTTTATTATATTTTGAGTGGTATGTGTGTTATAACTTGAAATCATCGTTTTCCCTAGTGGCCACAGCGCGCGTCCAAAGTCTCTCTTGCCTCAGGTCTGGGGTTTGATCCCCCCTAAGACCTTTTTATTCATTCATTTTCTCAAATCATTTTTTTCAAATCTTGTTTGCAAATATTATTAAATGCTTTCCTTCCTTTGACACACTGAGCATGTATCTCAGTTGGCTTTGATTTGTGTTGGCTCCCCATGTGGCATGGATTCAACTCTTGCTGAAAACAAAAACAAACCTTTATGCTATTTTTCCTTTCATTTTTTTCACAACTTCACTTAATCATTTCACATATCAAAATTAATCATTTTCACTTGATTTTTCACACACTTCTCATTTATTCTACCTATTTTGAGAATATCCAAAAAAATCACAAAAATAATATTTATTTAATATGTTTTTATTAGGTTTAAAATGGAGTATTTTTAAGTATTTTAAAATATACTTTCTTTTGATTTTTCAAAACCAAACCTTTTGTAAATATTCTTTGTGAACAAACCCTAATTAATTAGGTCCTAATTAAGTGTAGATATTATATCTTACCTTAATTTGGTTGTTTTATCATTCAAAAACTATTTTCTTCAAATACCGATTAAACAGACAGTTAGGGTTTCAACAACAACAAACCCTACATTTTAAAATCAATTACAATTCATTTCAAATATTTCAAATCTCTTGGGCCTCTCCTGGAGTATAAGTCCCAACCCCTTTTTTAATTTTTAGTTCATTTTCATTTTCAATTCAATTTCAGTTCAAAACAGTTTTCGAACATCAAAGTTCTTTCAACTGTTTTTCATAAACAGTAAAGGTTCATATGAAATTTTGTTTTGTACATACTTGTCTGTTTTTCAAAACCTTGTCTTCTGTACAAAACCTTCTCATCTGTTTTAATACTCTGGTACTAGGAGGGGCATTATTCCCGGTGAAACTGCTCCTAGACCATTTTAGGCCCCTCTTCTGAGGTATAAGTCCTAAAGCCTTCTCTTCTTCTATTTTCATCTTTTTTCCAAAATAAAACTCTGGTACTAAGAGGAGCATTATTCCCGATGAAACTGCTCTTAGACCTTTTGGCTCCTCTTCTGAGGTATAAAACTCCAAACTTCAATTCTCCTTTTTCAAAGTTTTCAACTATTTTCAATTCAAACTTCAATTTCATTTTCAATTCAAACATTCAACTATTTTCAAATAAAGCATTCAACTGCTTTTCAATAAAAACTGTTCATTGAGGTTTTGTACATACATCTTTGAGCCTCCTCTTCATCCAGGTAAGTGTTTATAGCTTTCATTTACTGCTTTCAAAATACCTGTTCAATATAACCTATAAATATATACTGTTTAAATCTTCTTCTGAGAAAAACCTTACGAAAGATAAACATATATATATATATATATATATATATATATATATATATATATATATATATATATATATATTATAGGACTATGACATAGGATTGAAAATGTCTTCCCGGTGAAGGCTCTTTCCTAATAGAATAACATAGTTTCAACCTCAAGATGAATTATTCCCGGTGAAACATCTTGAAAAAAAGCCTTAAAACAAAAATAGGGCACATCCACACAAGAGGAAATATTCCCGGTGAAACCTCTTCCCATTTTCCTAGAGCCAAACTAGTCAAGTCAACATAGCTTTCTATTGTGCTATAACAAGGACCCTCACTGACCCTCGATGACCTTCGATTAGACTCCTCTTGGGCTTACAATACAAGGACCCACGGGCTTCTTATAAGCATCCCTCAACTTCCTCTTGAGCTTGAATACAAGGACTCTTCAGGCTTCCTAAAAGCATAGGGCAGGTCTTTAGTCACCTTTACCATTGTGAGAAGACAAATCCTTAAAATTCACAATCACAATCGTTCAAGTGTTCAATCACAATCATTCAAGTGTTCATTCAAACTCAGTCATTGAGTCTTCTTCCCTATAGAGTCATAGACATGGAAAGTCTTAACTCTCAAACATCTTCATTCATCCTTAGTTCAACCTTAGTAATGAGAGACATGGACAGACTCTGTCACCCACCTCTCTCTTCTCTAAGCAGAGTCTACAGGATTTCAAACCTCTGAGTTCACCTATCCAGCTGTATCAATCCTTGGATTTCAATTCCTCAGCTGAGTTAGCTACAACCTTGGGCTTTGTACAAGGCAGAAAAAAGAGTCTTTCCATGTGTCAAGAGATTCGATACCTTTAGGTCTTTCCCCACTAAGTTAGCCACAACCTTGGGCTTTGTAAAAGGCAGAAAATAGAGTCTCCTTGGTGAGCAGTTAGCCACAACCTTGGGCTTTGTACAAGGCAGAAAAAAGAGTCTTTCCCTGTGTCAAAAGATTCAATATCTTTGGGTCTTTCCCCACCGAGTTAGCCACAACCTTGGGCTTTGTACAAGGCAGAAAATAGAGTCTCCCTTGTTAGAGTCGGCCACAACCTTGGGCTTCGTACAAGGCAGAAATCCCTTTCATATAATCAATGGATTCAAACCCCCTGAGGGCCATTCCTCAGCTAAAACCCCATCCTTCACACCATCCTCACCAGGAAAAACAATAATCCCCAGCAGGATTAGCCTCAATCTTGGGCTTTGTACAAGACACCAAAACAACCTTCACACATAAACCTTTCAAAACCTCACATAGTCTTCCTCAATCTTGGGCTTTGTACAAGACACAAATCACCAAACAGCCTTTCATATAATCTTCGACTGAGTCAATTTCATGTCTTAGGCCATACATCCCCTAAGAAAATCCATTCAAAACAGGAGTAAGCTGGTCTCCTATAATCTCCAGAGAGTCAATCTAAACCAGAAACGAGTCTAATCCCCTGGAAAGGGTTAGCCTCCAATCAAAACCTTCAATAGACCAAATCCTCTGGAAAGGGTCAGCCTCCATCAATCTTTCCTCCTCAGTAGAGTGAAAACCCCTGGAAAGGGTTAACCTCCATCAATAAATCCTCAACAGAGTAATATCCCCAATAGGGTCAACCCCAATTATGAACTTTCATCTATCAATTTTCGCTCAATAAAAGTAAACGCCCTAGTAAGTTCAGCTTCCCACCAAGAGTCAGCCACAATTTTGGGCTTAGTACAGAACACATACTTACTTCATGTCAAAAACTTCCCTAGTGGAATCATCCCCTTAGAGTCAGTCTCAAACTGTTAGTTTAAGCCTTAAGCTAGGGCCTCGTTCAAGCCAGTCAAATTCAGATCTCTCATACAGTAGATAGACATGATTTATCTCTACAAAGAGACATTTCTCCTATTTTTCCACATTCAAACATCCAAACATTTTCAGTTCACTTTCAAAATATTTTCCCATTTAGATTGACTGGATGCACTGCTCTGTCGACTTCACGTCCAGACTGTCGTCTCTCTAAACTGGTTAAGAATTGTTTTTTCATTCAAGAGACTGTGACTGGCATATTTACTTCATCCAAGTAAGGTCCCATCTCATATAAATTGAACCTCCCTTTTTCTGTCACTTCAAATGTTTGTGGTGGAATAATAGAAACATCCCTCTGTAAAGATGATCGTTTGTCTCTTTCCTGTAAACATAAATCATTCAAGCTTCAACCTTGAGCTTTAAACAAGGCACCTTAAAATTCAATCCATTTCCCTAATTAGTTCTCCGAACTACAAAAGCTTTGGTTTCCATTAGGGATATGTAGGCATGAGATTCACAAGGAATCTTTGCGAGCAAACAAAACACCAAAAACATTTAGTTCATCTGTCAATCTTCAATTCATTTCCTCTCCCAACACAAAGGAGAAACTTTCCTAATAATCAAGCAACAAACAAACATAACATAAAATGCAAAAATAGTAGAAAAGGCTCTCGTAGAGTACTACGGATACTTAGGGTGCTAATACCTTCCCTTAGTATAACCAGCCTCCCGGGCCTCAAAAATCTCTATTAGGTGAAATCCCCACACCTAGATAAATTAGGGTGGATTGAGATCTTTTTCCCCTTCCTATTAGTATAGGATAAATTAAAAGTTCGTGTGGCTAGGAAACACTCCCCCCCAAGGAAGGCTGCCTTTTCTTCCAAATTTTGCATGAAGAATTGTGCGTGCCATTTCCAAAAGAAAAAAAAAAGAAGGAAGATGTTAATGTCCCAAAAAGGCGATATTATCCCTCTCACTTTTTTGACCGCTACAGGTATGAATACTCAAGGGAGACCTCTCTCAAGTTCAGAGTCCAACTATGTGGTGTCTTCACATATTGGAACAATTGGTGATGCACTAAGGGCTGAAGTGCATTAATGAGTCTTGAAGAAGCAGATATGGTTATGGTATAGTGCAAACTTTACCACTTGCTTGGTGTTTTCTGCTCCAGATACCTCTTAGAGGGAATCTCCTCTTTAGGTGCAAAAGATTATCTCCTTACACCTCAATGTCAGACAGGAGGTCTTACATATGTTCCTAAGGTGTGTAGCATGCATGTCACTGCATGATGTCTGATCATGAAGGATGATCAGTTGCTGAAGAACCCCATTGTATCCCTAGCTAAAGTTATACATAGATTACTATAGGGGTTCCTCCAAAAACCATATTTGTTGAATTTGTGTGTAAAAGGTAGATGTCGGATCTAATGTTAAGACATTATCTAAGGTATTTACCTCTACAGCAAAGTAAGCCCGGTTTGTCTAGAATGAAGCACAAGGTCAAGCCACTGACTAATTTTGGAGTTATTTATGATGAAGGAGGCTGTCATGACTTTTGTCATGGAGAATAAATAGCCTGAGCCACAGGTACTCAAAAGAAAAGCCTTGAAGGAGGTTTGGCATGAATGGTGAATGCTTTACCGGGAGATGACATGTTTATTTGAAGAGTTATGCAATTCTGCAGTCCGAACTCTCAAGGTTCAGAAAAAGTATGGAGAATTTATTTTTCTCTATGTGGCTGAGTAGTTTGATCAAAAGAGCTACTGACTACTGAGAGGTTATTTCTCTTAGTGGTGGTGTACGACAACAGACTCAGCTATCAAAGTTGATGTCCTAAATAATGGTGGAACATCATGATTACTGGTTGTTAACAAGTTCACCACTATATTCAAAAGTGGTGTTTCTGAATATGACAGAAGCAGAATATGGAGCTTCTGGCCCTAACCATAAGGGTGTATAGTGAAGGCATTACTCCTGAAGACATCAATTAAAGCCAGAAATTGCTAGGGGCTATAAATCAGATAGGGGATCTGATCAACATGCCTTTCAAGGAAAGTTTCTTCTTCAACAAAGGACAGAGTGACGGTCTGAAGCTTGTACAACAAAGAAGCTAAGTACATTTACTTTGGAATATGTGAAAAGTTCCAAGTCAAGTGTGTCCTTGCTTATGTGAACAGCTCAGGGTACTTGATAACTCTCTCAAGGAGTTGTTGGTTCTGGATCTGTAAAAGTCATGACTGATTTAACAGTATGAAGTCATACTCGGCTTGTATGTCCAACCAGGAGTATGTAATAGTGGTTACCCTACACTATGGGAAGATGAAGTCCCTTAAGGTTCTTTATCCTGTGCTTCAAGGTTCATCTTTAATTGAAGCATTGTTGTCCATAACAGGAGAAGTATTGGACCTATTCATGGATTATAGCTGCAGTAATGTAGTCGTGGGGATGGAATGCCAGACAACATGTCGTGACATTTCAGTATGCTTGACAGGGCATAGATGGTTGAACTATATGAAGATTATTGGTTTAATCATTTGGCCTCACGTTTCTCAAGATGGACTCTAGGGGATTATAGGGAGTCTGGGAGAATTTATTTTTCTCTGTAGAATCTGAAGGGGTATTGAGATCAGCAAAGACAGTGTACTTCTGCTTCTAATCATATGGAAATTCTTTCAAGGACTAATCTTTTCAAGCCAGAAGAATAATGTCAAACAAGAAGTCAGGATATATCTCAAGACATGTTTTATCCTTGAAGGCCATCAAGGATAATTCTTAAAATGTTGTATCTAAGACGTGTATTGATGGTGTGTATCACGTGTTCTGACTAGGTGCATGTTTTGGACACTGTCATTTCCAGAAAAATTGGGTGTATTAAAAGCATTCATTGCTTTCAGCCGGGGCACAGACTTATCTGATGCGGTTTTTGTGAAATAACGATTCTTGACCAAGACAATTGTTACAGTCTAGGTACGTTATTTTGGTTAGGTATTTAAAGTGTTTTTATGTTTCTTTTTCTTCACTTCACATTTTTTTTGTCTTTGTTTGTTTTGCTCTCATGCCCTTCGTTCGGATATGGGTAAGTTTAGAGTATGTGAAGGTTATGTTTGTCAACTTGTGGCAAACATAGGGAAAAAGGGTAGTGTTCAGATATTGTTAAGTATAAGGTCAATATTTGCAGGTGTTTTGCAAAGATGTCGAATAGAATGTTCTATTTTGAGTTTATTTTTGTTGCAGTTTTGCAAGTTTTTCTTTTTGTGTCTTGTTTTTGTTCTGAACACAAATTGTGTCCTGTGTTCTGAGTTATCCAATATAGAGGTCTAGTTTCTCTATGTCGGTGAATGGATAGTTCAAGTGTTTGTTTCTGTTGGTGTGTTTCCTCTTATGCTCTAAAATAGGATGTTGTGTTAATTTGTGTCTTAGCATGGTTCTCATTTTGATGGGGGTGAGTTTAGTATCTTTTTCCTAATGTGCATCATGGCGTCAATCTTCCTCCTTCTATGTGAAATTGGTGTCTATGGTGTTATGTTTTATGTGCTATAGTGAGTTCTCCTTCAATAAGCCCTTTGTCATATTATGGCTAAAAAGGGGGAGAAGTGGTTATGTTATGTTATCTCTGGAGAGCATCTTTTAAGGGGGAGATACTACGTGTTATATGTTTAAGGGGGGGATACTATGTGTTATCTGTGGGATCCTTAAAAGAGAGAGAGGGAAAACATTGGAAAGTGGGACTTCCATAAAGAAGTCCTGGTATGATGTCTCGACATCATAGACGAAGACTAAAGACTGTCTCATACAAAGATTGAAGATCATAAACAGTGACTATCTGAAGACTTCCAAATTGTTGCTGCTGTACTTAATTATTAAAAACCATTGTATTTGTTTAGCTTCTGTAATACAAAGGTTGTATAAATTAGTTTTAGCCAAAATAAGCCAAAGGGGGAGATTGTTATTTCTCTATAATTTGAATTGGCATTATGTTTGGTAAAACTAATATAGTAGCAATTAGTTAAATAGGATATATAACTTGTAAGAGAAAGCAGGTGGAAGTTCTATTTGACAAAGAAACATGTTGAGTTGATTTGTTTCAACATCTGGACAACATGTCGAAGAAGATATCCTATGCAAGCCATTCGACATCACGCCTGTGTCATACCCCAATTTTTTACCTAAGATACCACCTCATATCATTTGCATCTCTAACAAATTGCATAGCTTGTGTTTGCTACTTGTGACTCAGCAGGGTTTAATCAAGAAATCACTCATCAGTACAAGTAACAATCAATTAGGGTTTTGTTCTCCCTTCATCTCAAATGAAATATCTTCATCAACAATCAACATTTGGTCCTCAAAGAATCATTTCAACAAGCTCAAAGGCTTTGAATCAACCAAATTAGGGTTTTGACTGAAGACAGCATACTCTTGACTTTTGCTCAAAATTTGACCTAATAAGCTTGAGACATGACCTCAAGACCTCAAATGCATCATCTTGACCTAATCTATTGGCTCAAGACATCTCTCACACAAGGATTGATCAACAGTAAAATTTCAAGTCATCAGGCTAGGGTTTTGAACTATCAGGGACTGAAATCAGGGATCACATTTGGGAAACCCTAAAAAGCTCCAGGGCATCAATCAAAGTGTTCAATCATATTCAAATAATCCCTATGACAATATCCAATGGAAATTGTATCTAAATTCAAGATCCACAGTCATCAATTTCATCTGGTCGACAATTAGGGTTTTTGACCTAATTCATCTGAACAACTGACTTTTTAATCAGGACATGGTGCCACAACTTAAACCATGGCTCAAGGTCCTCCAATAACTCAATGTGATCCATTCATACCATTCATTTGGTGAGGATAGCTTGGTTCATTTGAAATCTCCAGAAACGCGATTCGTCTGAAAAAGTCAACTGTACAAGATCACCATCGAATTTTTGGAAATTTTGGTCAACCATGAATTTTGAAGTTTTAAATCATCAATATATGATATTTGAAGTCATTTGATCAAGGAAAATCAAGAAAATCAATCAAGAATCAAAAAGTCAAAAGTTTGACTTTTCATACTTAGAAAAATTTCCAACATGAAAGTTGTAGATTTTGATCCAATGAACAACTTTGTCACATATAATTTTTTCCATAAGATCAACCATTTAAGAGATATGGAGCTTCAAAGTTGGTATCTTTTGAAAAATTCACTTAAAACCTCATTTTCTTCAAAGTTCATGGATCTTTGTCACCCATTTCCTTAAAGGTCTTGAAGAAACTTTCAACTAGGGTTTTGAAGTACATAACAAGAGCTTTCCAAAATGTCCAAGAGCATGAAAAAATATGGAGCATAGCTATGGTTTTGAATTTTGTCATTAGTGATCATTTCACTTTAAATTTCAAGTCATTTTTCACAAAGTTATGAACTATTTTACCTTATGATGCAAGCAATGACATAAACAAGCAATAATTGGGAGATATTTCTGGTTTGAGATCAGAATAGAAATAGATAAGAAGCTTGGAAGATTTTAACCATGGTTAGTCATTTTAACCATTTGCATTTAATGTAAAAGATTCAATTCTATCTCTTAATGCCAAATCACCAAAGAAAGATCAACTTGTATAGTTGATCGGAAAAATAGCAAGTGTACTAATTTTTACCGATGTAGTTATTAAAGTGGAGATTATCCAAGTATCGATCTCGAGGACTGCTGTGGTAATATAAGTGAGAATCAGAATTCAATTGAACAAAAGGTCATCAGGTATGGTTTTTGTTGGTTTGATTAATTTAAAATGACAATATTTAAAATAAGCAATAAGTAATAATTGACTTGGTACAAGTATGAGAAAATATGCTAAGGTAGATGTATGAATCGCCTTGTAATTCATGTAACTGCTGTCTTACGAAAGATTAGTTAATATGATTAAGTATCAATTCTCAAGATAATTTTCCCTAATTCCTTAGCGGAAAATCTATTTGGCACTAAGATTCAATTTTAATTCCTTAACAACTAACTTTTGCACCAAGAACCTTGTGAGCTCAACCTAGAATGGATGATCAATACCGTCAAATCCTTATTCCTAAGCGGTTTGCCGGTAGTGTTATTATTCAAAAAGCGTTAAGGTGGTTTTTCCGACCTAACCTTAACCGTAAATCAACATAATATTTTCCAATAGAATGAAGCATGAGATACTTTGAAAATAAACTAAATTCATAGAAACCTCAAATTCGTAAAACAACGGTACTCAATTCATTACATAAAAGCGACTCAGGGACATCCCCTTAACATAGATATGTTTAGCTACTCATAGTAATTAAGAAAACTACAAAGGTAATTGTAAACATTACAAGAGATGAGGATTGCTTCAATCTTCAATTGCTTCCGCTCTTGAAGATCTCCCTTTTCCAAACCCTTGGTTGCTCTTCTCTCCTTCGTCGAAATCTCCAATATGATCCAAGATGCCTCAATCCTCATCAGAATTAGGTCTAAGTAGTGCTGGTTCAAGTTCTAAACATGCGAAAAGTCCGAACTACCCTTAATGAAGTTGAGGCCTTTAAAAATATAAAACTAGAAAAATTGATCGCGCCTGCCAACACGGGCCGTGTCCTGTGACACGGGCACCCGTGTTGGCCCTCTGTCAATGTTTTGAATTTCCTTTCTTCCCAGACTTCCTGACACGGGTCGTGTCCTGTGACACGGGTACCCGTGTCAGGCCACTGGCTTCTCCATTCTCTTTTGTTTCCTCCTGCTTCCTGACACGGGCCGTGTCCCGTGACACTGGTACCCGTGTCAGGCCACTGTATGCGCCATATCTTCATTTTTACTTCGATTCACATTTGTTTGGCTCTGCATTCTTCTTATGGACTTTACCGCATAAACCTGAAACATAATTACTACTAAAACAAGCATCAAAAGTAATTATTCTACTCGAAATTACAAATAACATATAATTGAAAAATATGAAAGAACTAAATTAAAACAAAGAACAAACAAACAACCATGTTACCGAAATGACCGATTTTTATCAGATAATTGATGGAGTATAAGTAAAATTGGTGACCGATCACAACCCCAAACTTAGCTGATTGCTTGTCCTCAAGCAATGCATGAGAGAACATAACAAAGGTCACCCCTGAATTCATTCTTCCTCAACACAACCGTGCTTTTCGCCACTCAACTTCCACCTTTCCGATCAATCTTTCTAGCTTCACGCTCCGAATTTTTCCGCTTCACTTCCACATCAAAGTACTCTTTCACCTGTAAGCTTTTTCACACTTCTCACCCATTCTCTCGGGGCTAAAGCAATGTAATTCACTCACAAGTCATTATATGCAATACCAACTTTTAAATTTGAATAAATTCTACTTTCATACACAAACACTTTGCACACACTTTTTGAGGTCTTTAGGTTGTAACGGGGCTTAGGACAGGTGGGATGAACAAGGAAACGAATACACAAAGGTTTTTGGGTCTCGACAGTCATGTTGTCTTTCTTGTCCCCATGCTTATTTTAATACGATGGGATTTAACATTGACTCTTTAACTTCACTCAAATATTCGAGTGTTTCAAATGTAACCAAGTCATTTAGCCGGGACAAGTGCATTTTTATGAATTCTATTTTTTTCTTCTTCAGAGCATTCAAGAGCCTCCATTTTTATTTATTTTTTATTATTTTTTTTCGCACACTTGCCCTTTTCGTATAAGGTTCACTACCCGAAACTTAGAACTTTGCACAGTTTCAAGATTCACAACGTTTATGCCGAGCAAGGGTAAAAGGGGATAATTTTTTTTCTTTGGCCAAATGGTAACATATGCGGTTTAAACACAAACAAGGGGTTAAAGGCTCAAAAGGGGGTTACAAAGGATAAACATAATGACGGGTGGCTAGAAAGGCTCAAGGTTAAAACAAACAACGTGCCTCAGTGTGTGTCATCATGTAGTGTCATATGAGCAGAACGTACGCAAATTCAAAGTCGTAAAGTCATACCTGACTATTCTCTCATGATGATATATTTGTGGCTTTTTGTGCTCTCACAATGTTGGGAATAGCTTACAGGATCCACAATACTTCTTGTGTAATGACGCTTCTTTTCCGGTTAGTGTGCACCAACTTTCAATCTCGGTCTGGTGTCATCAAGTTGCGTCCAACAATTATTTTTGGTTGTATCAACTTCCAGGGATGCCTGGTGTGCAAGCTTGGGTTAGATCTTCCATCCTTTTACTACCACTCCATCAACCATCCGGTAAATCACATCAATCTATAACACGTAGTAGACATAATAACATAGAAATACTAAGAACAAACACAAATAACTGAAACTAAAAACTGAAAGCAATAAAACCCCCCACACTTGAACCAAACATTGACCTCAATGTTTAAATTCAAGATAGTGAGGGTGAACTCACAGAGGGTACTGCGACTCCAGTTGCCGCTTCCTAGCTTTCACCGGAGAGACCCACCTTTTTTTTTTCTGAAAACAACACAAAAAGTAAACCGCATTATTAAAACTGTGCGTTGCCTCCCACGAAGCGCTTCGTTTAACGTCGCATGGCTCGACGGTCCAATACCCTTTATTAAGGAGGGTACTTCCTCCTCCAAACTTGGTTGCTTGTCACTTCCGCAACCACAAACTTATGAAGCCGAGAAGTAGGGATCACTTTTCTCTTCAAGTTACTACCCACTTTCATCTTCTCACCTTTACTTTCCACTGTTTTCTTCTTCTTAATTTCTAGAATTACCGCAGGAATTTTTATAGGTGTATGAGTTGAGGCCACCTTAGAGATGATACTTGAAATTTTTTCAGGATGATATGGACTTTTGTTGGCTCCCTCACTTTTGATCATACCAACTTTAGATTGATTATTCCCACCAGCGGCTTGTTTTTTGACTTCTAACACCTTCAGTGTTACCTCCTTATCAAATGATTTAACTACGAGTTCCCCTTTTTCAATATCCAAATTGCAGCGACTAGTAAGCAGAAATGGTCGCCCAAGAAGGATTGGAGTCTCTTCATCCTCAGGAATGTCCAGGATGTGGAAATCAACTGGAAAGACAAACTTATCAATCTCTACCAGTACATCTTCAGCTATCCCATATGACTGCTTAATGGTATGATCAACGAATTTCAACTTTGTCTCACTCTCGCTTATCTTTCCAATGTCAAGCTTTTTGAAAATAGACAATGGCATTAAACTTACACTAGAACCAGAATCAATTAACACCTTCTTGAACGATCTGTCATTGATAGTGCAAGGAATTGCCACTGCTCCAGGGTCTTTCTTCTTGATTGGGATCCTCCTTTCTGGTGAGACTCTACCACACTTTTCAGTTACCACTTCAGGCTCCCCTCCTACAGGTCTCTTTTTAGAAATCACTTCTTTCATGAATTTCTTGTATAAAGGCATATTCTCCACCAGTGCTTCAAAGAAGGGTAAGTTAATCTCTAACTTTTTGAACATTGCAGCAAACTTCTCAAAATCCTTCTCTTTCGAATCCTTCTTGGCTACTCTAGAGGGGAATGGTAATTTAATCATCGGTTTAGCCTCCTTTTTATTTTTCTCTTCAAGTGGCTTAACCGGTAGTGCCACTACTTCAGGTTCTTTCACATTCTCTCTTATTTCAAGATCTACCTCTATTACCAAGTTGTCATCTATTTCCTTTTTTTCTTCAGACTCTGGTATTTTATGACTTCTTGTTGTGACAGCATTGATATTCTCTTGGTTTTTTGGATTTTTCACAGTTGAGCTCGGAAGGGTACCTTGTGCCTGTAGAGTGAGATGTTGTGCTATCTGACCCACTTGAACTTCTAGATTTTTGATTGAAGTTGTGGTGTTCCTATGGTTGTTTCTCGTCTCTTCTTGAAACTGAGAACATTGTTCGGCCAGTCTCTCAATAGCTACTTCCCATTCTGCCTTTTGAGGAACTTGTTGTTGATCTTTCCATGAGAAGTTTGGATGATTCTTCCATCCCGGATTATAGGTGTTAGAATAAGGATTGTTCTGCTTCAAGAACTTGATCTCTTCAATTTGTTGAGGAGTTGCAAAACAATGCACAGTTTGGTGAGGGCCATTACAAATCTCACAACCGACCGTCTGAGCCGGTTGAACTTGAGCCACAGTTTGAGTCTCAACAGTTATCTTCTTGAGTCTTCTCTCGACTTCAGCTGCAATTTGGTCTTCCATTTTCACAACTTGATTAGCCAACTTTAAATCAATCATCCCTTCCAGCTGGCTTACACTACGGTCATATAATTCCAAATGCTCATTCGCAGCAATGGCTTCAATGATCTTCTTGATACCAGTGGCTGTTGTAAAATTAGATGAGCCACCGGCAGCTGTGTCAATGAGTTGCTTAGTCTTCATCTTAAGGCCATTCATAAAATTCTGCATTTGTTCAGTTGCGTCCATGTTATGAGTAGGACATGAAACCAATAATCGTTTAAACCTCTTGTACGCATCTCTAAGTGATTCTCCTTCTTTCTGTTTAAAATTCACTATGTCATACCTCTGGCGGATATACACAGAAGCAGGAAAATACTCGTTGAGAAATGTCGTCTCCATCTGTTGCCAAGTTGTAATGCTCCCGGCAGGTAAAGAGTAAAACCACTCTTCAGCATCTTCTGAAAGGGTAAAGGGAAACATTACCAATTTTTTTGCTTCCTCGGAGTGCCCTTCAATTTTCAACGACGTGGTCATCGTAAGAAATCTCTGTAAATGCTTATTTGCATCTTCATTGATTTTTCTCGAAAAAGGTCTCCTCTCGAGTTGTCGGATCGTTGAAGGGTGCAACTGAAAATGGGCCACATTAACCGGTTGATTTACTATTGTCAACCGTCCAGTTGGAGCATTTGCTCCTCCATAGTCACCCAGAAGTCTCTCCACTGGAGGTGGATCTGCAGCCATAGTTTCAGACTCGGTGTCTGAATGTTCGGAATGAACCGAAATTACTTCCTCTTCTTCAGATTCAGAAACTGTCAGTGTTGCTTTTGATGTTTCCGGTCTTTCTTTCCTGGCTTCACGGAGTCTGGTACGCAGTGATCTTTCTGGTTCTGCGTCAAAAAGAAATTCAGCTGAGGCCTTACCTCGCGTCCACAGATTAGTAAATGATTAATAGCAATAAATCAAAATACAAAAAGGAAAATTTTGGTTGCAGAGCAACAAAATTTCAATTGAATTACAAATTGAACTTATATTTCTGGCAGTCCCCGGCAACGGCGCCAAAAACTTGATCGGAAAAATAGCAAGTGTACTAATTTTTACCGATGTAGTTATTAAAGTGGAGATTATCCAAGTATCGATCTCGCGGACTGCTGTGGTAATATAAGTGAGAATTAGAATTCAATTGAACAAAAGGTCATCAGGTATGGTTTTTGTTGGTTTGATTAATTTTAAATGACAATATTTAAAATAAGCAATAAGTAATAATTGACTTGGTACAAGTATGAGAAAATATGCTAAGGTAGATGTATGAATCGCCTTGTAATTCATGTAACTGCTGTCTTACGAAAGATTAGTTAATATGATTAAGTATCAATTCTCAAGATAATTTTCCCTAATTCCTTAGCGGAAAATCTATTTGGCACTAAGATTCAATTTTAATTCCTTAACAACTAAATTTTGCACCAAGAACCTTGTGAGCTCAACCTAGAATGGATGATCAATACCGTCAAATCCTTATTCCTAAGCGGTTTGCCGGTAGTGTTATTATTCAAAAAGCGTTAAGGTGGTTTTTCCGACCTAACCTTAACCGTAAATCAACATAATATTTTCCAGTAGAATGAAGCATGAGATACTTTGAAAATAAACTAAATTCATAGAAACCTCAAATTCGTAAAACAACGGTACTCAATTCATTACATAAAAGCGACTCAGGGACATCCCCTTAACATAGATATGTTTAGCTACTCATAGTAATTAAGAAAACTACAAAGGTAATTGTAAACATTACAAGAGATGCGGATTGCTTCAATCTTCAATTGCTTCCGCTCTTGAAGATCTCCCTTTTCCAAACCCTTGATTGCTCTTCTCTCCTTCGTCGAAATCTCCAATATGATCCAAGATGCCTCAATCCTCATCAGAATTAGGTCTAAGTAGTGCTGGTTCAAGTTCTAAACATGCGAAAAGTCCGAACTACCCTTAATGAAGTTGAGGCCTTTAAAAATATAAAACTAGAAAAATTGATCGCGCCTGCCAACACGGGCCGTGTCCTGTGACACGGGCACCCGTGTTGGCCCTCTGTCAATGTTCTGAATTTCCTTTCGTCCCAGACTTCCTGACACGGGTCGTGTCCTGTGACACGGGTACCTGTGTCAGGCCACTGGCTGCTCCATTCTCTTTAGTTTCCTCCTGCTTCCTGACACGGGCCGTGTCCCGTGACACTGGTACCCGTGTCAGGCCACTGTATGCGCCATATCTTCAGTTTTACTTCGATTCACATTTGTTTGGCTCTGCATTCTTCTTATGGACTTTACCGCATAAACCTGAAACATAATTACTACTAAAACAAGCATCAAAAGTAACTATTCTACTCGAAATTACAAATAACATATAATTGAAAAATATGAAAGAACTAAATTAAAACAAAGAACAAACAAACAACCATGTTACCGAAATGACCGATTTTTATCAGATAATTGACGGAGTATAAGTAAAATTGGTGACCGATCAATAGTCTTGCATTCAGAACTTTTGGCCTATAAATAGAGGTCATTTCCTCATTCAAAATCACACCAAAACCTCACAAAGCATAGGTTTTCTCTTTCTTTCTTGAATTGCAAGTTTCATAGTTTTCAAAGAGGTTGAAAACTCAACCTCCAAACCCTTGAAGTTATGGCCAAAGTGATGGTTCTAACATCTCATAAACATCATATGGGATGTGTTTGATCCACTCTCACACCCCAAAAACACCCAAATCTCAAAATCACTACCTCACTTCCATATGAACATAAAATGAGCCTTATCATGCCAAATTTCATTCAAGCTCATTTCTGTCCAAACTAACACTTCAAACATCACCCACATATCACATACGAACTATCCAATCCATCACATATAGCCTGTAACCTCAGAATCATCAAGCTCGATTCACACTTGGTCCTACTGCAGATCGGGTTCCATGGAGTGATCCAGATGAATTCAATCCATTCCAAGCATCCAAACACCTTCCATAAGGTCCACTGAAGCTCTCCAGATCATCAAACAGCATCTGTAACACCTCTTTTGCAGAATTCGATCTCCAGTTTTGCAAGTTTTTAAGGTAAGTGCTTTGAACTTCAAACTCCATCATACATGCATCATAAATGAAATATTGAGTTGCCATCTTGTTTCTGCACTATCACTGATCATTAACCCTCAATCAATTTCATAATTCATCAATCATACACAATTTCAGATTGAATCATAGAATTAGGGTTCTTCATGATTTCCAGAAAATTAATGATCTTAGAGTGAAAATAAATGAAATTAAATGGTACCATCATGTTCCTTGTGAAAAATCGAGCAAGATAGGCTATTCACTTGATCAAATTGGTTCAGTTTTAGGAAAATTCAAAATCAAAATGGGGTTGTGTTCTTGGCGCCATATTTTTGAACTGAAATTTGGAAATTGATTCAAAATATATTTAATTCGTTGCAAGTGTTAAACAGACCACGCGCGTGGTCCAGTTGGCTAAGTTTTTTAGAAGCAACCTCCAGGTCACGAGTTCAACACTCATAGGGACCAAAACCTCTTTTTTACCATTTATTTTCTTCATTTTTCTTAACAACTTCACTTAATTAATTAACCAATCAAATCAATTCATTTTAACTTCATTTTTTTTATACTTCTCATTTAACATATATATTTTATGAATATCCAAAAAAATCACAAAAAAAAATATTTATTTGATGTGTTTTTATTAAGTTTAAAATGACTTGTTTTTAAATGTTTTTAATACTTTAAAAATAGTTTTTTTACTTGATTTTCAAAACTTAATCATATTTTGTGATCAAACCCTAATCACTTAGGTCATAATTAGGCATAAGCTTTATCTTTATCTTAATTAAGTTGACTTTTTGTCAAAATTCAAACTGTTTTCAACAAACGATCAAAGTTTTCAAAACAATAAACCATTTCTTTTTGGTTTTCTTTTCAAAAAAACTCTTGATCAAATCTTTTTGGATTGATCAATTGATTTTCAAAACAACTGGGCCTCTCGAATATTAGAGAGTATAAGTCCCATTCCTTTTTCTTTGTACAGTTTTTCTTTAAACAGAAAGCTTCTTTCAAAACAAAACTTTCAAACTGTTTTCAAAACGACGAACCTCGCGTTTTAACAAAACAATCAACCATGTTTTATAAAATAAAACATGGGCCTCTTCCCGAGTATAAGTCCCGAGCCCCGTTGTCGCGGGCAAAAAATCGTTTTGTTCCTCTTTTTTGTGGATGAGACACCTGATGCCTTCTTTGGGCTCGAGTGCTCAAAAAAAAATGATTTTTCTTTTGTACCGACCAAACTTTTTATTGTTTCCAAAGTAGGAAAAGGAAAAAAGCTGCAATAACCTAAAAAGTGGGGGAGAGATTCCGGGTAAGAGGGTTGGTTATACGAAGGGAAGGTATTAGCACCCATCGTATCTATAGTACTCTATAGGTTTCTTTATTTTGTTTTATTCCATTCTTGTTGTGGTGGAGGTTCTTGTGAAATAGGTGGGACCTAACGTGTTTGTTTGATTATGCTCGCAAAGATCATCGCGATCCTCTGCATACATATCCCTTAGAGGGAATC
The DNA here is from genome assembly GCF_029867415.1 of Vicia villosa. Taxonomy (NCBI): domain Eukaryota; kingdom Viridiplantae; phylum Streptophyta; class Magnoliopsida; order Fabales; family Fabaceae; genus Vicia; species Vicia villosa. The sequence goes on from NC_081185.1 coordinate 26,219,565, forward strand.
AGAGCATCTGTAGCTCGGGGTCTACGGGTGCTAAGGTTTGAATGGTTTTTTTTGTTTTGTTTTGCTCGCCAAGGATCGACCTTGTGCCTACGTATTCTCAAAGGGATGTTGAGAAAGTCAGAGCAATCGTAGTTCCCACTTATGCTAGTGGAAGCAAAGGAAAATAGACAAATGTCGTCTAAATGCTAGATGTATCTAATCTATATCATCACATACATCTGTTTGATTTTTTGTTTGTTTAACCAGCCTTGTGGCAAAAAAACTTTCAATGAAGTCAGCCTTGTGACAAAAAGTTTTGATTAATCAGCCAGCCTTGTGGCAAAAGTTTCAATGAAGTCAGCCTTGTGACAAAAACTTTGATTAATCAGCCAGTACGGTGGCAAAACGGTTTGATTGATTAGCCAGCCTTGTGGCAAAAGAAGATTGATTGATTAGCCAGACTTGTGGCAAAAAAGTTTGATTGATTGATTGTGATGATATATAAGAGATACTCCTAGCATAGAGATGAAAAATGTCTAATCTCCTAGGGTATTTGTTTTGGATATTGGGGATGCTTATAAGAAGCCCGTGGGTCCTTGTACGAAGCCCAAGAGGAGGCTATCCGAGGGTCCTTGCATTGTAAGCCCAAGAGGAGGCTATGGGAGGGACAATCGAGGGTCCTTGCATTGTAAGCCCAAGAGGAGGCTATGGGAGGGTCACTCGTTTGTACAAAGCCCAAGGGGAGGCATGGTGTAGTTGGTTTGAGCTCTTAGAGCGATTTCACCGGGAAACCATACTCTATTTCCTAACCTAAACTAGTGGAGATTCTTTGCACGAAGCCCAATAGGAGGCTATGGGGAACCTAGTGTTGTACTAAGTTGAATAAGCACACATATCACACATATGAACAAACATGAACAAGTATGAACAAACATGAACAGGTATGAACAATTATATGTATATGACAAAGTGTGTGTATATAATGGAGTTTATGAAGGAAATATACCTGTAAGCATGATCCATTTGTATACACAGGGTTCGGGACTTATACTCGAGGAGAGGTCCACTTGAATTTATTCAAAAGCTATGTAAACAGGTATTTACAAAGGGGCTTGGGACTTATACCTACATGGAGGCCCATGATATTTTTTTGGGAAGATTTTAAGAAACCTTCATTTTTGGTTTGTTATTCAAAGTTAAAAAACAGATTGAGATATGTACAAAAAGCGTACAATGAAATACCTAATTTCATGTACTTGAGTGGGTATGTACAAAAGGGCTTGGGACTTATACCTACATGGAGGCCCGTGGTATATTTTATGAAACATGGTTGATTATTTTTAACAGACGCGAGGTTTGAAAAACTGTTTGAAAGTTATTGTTTTGAAAAAGTTTTCTGTACAAAGAAAAACTGTAGAAAAAAAAGAAAAAAAGGAGTGGGTCTTATACTCTCTAATATTCGAGAGGCCCCACATCATTTTGAAAACCAATTGATCAATTAAAAGATTTAATCAAAAGTTTCAAAAAGAAATGGTTTATTGTTTTTGAAAAGAATCGCGATCGCTCGTTTTAAAACGATTTGAATTTTGAAAGAAGTCAATTTAATCAAAAGATCATCCTCAATTAACACTTAGATAATTAGGATTTGCTTCAAAAAATATTTACAAGTTACTAAGTTTGAAAATCAAATGAAAAATAGTATTTAAAAGTATTAAAATTACTTAAAAACAAGTCATTTTAAAACTATTTAAAAATGTATCAAATAAATATTTTTTGATGATTTTTTTTTGATATTTTTAAAATATATATATTAAATGAGAGGTGTGTAAAAAATGAATGAAAAATGAATTGATTTGGTTAGTTAAATAATTAATTGAAGTTTGTTAAAAAATGAAAGAAAAATAGTTGTAAAAAAAAAATGGTTTTGGTCCCTAGAGGTGTTGAACCCACGCCCTTGTGTTTACCAGCCAAAACACTTGCCAACCCAGCTGCGCGCGCAGCTTGTTATTATAACAACTTCGTTTAATTATATTTGAAAACTGATATTTGAAATTTATGAACAGAAAATGGCGCCAAGAACACCATCCCCATTTGATTTTGAAAATTCTTGAAACTGAACCAAATTGATCAAGTGAAGGGTCTATCTTGCTCGGTTTTGGACGAGGAACATGATGATAGCATTTAATTTCATTTATTTTCACTCTAAGACTATCAATTTTCTGATGAACACGAAGAACCCTAGAACTGAAATTCAATGTGAAATCGTGTATGATCATGTTATGATGCAATTGATTGAGGGTTAATGATCCTCATAGGTGCAGAAACAAGATGGTATGCTCATATTTCATTTATGATGCGTGCAAGTATGAGTTTGAAGTTCAAGTGCACTTACCTCAAAAACGGCCAAACTGAGAATTGGATTTTGATCTGGAGATGTTACAGATGCTTTGTATCAATCTGAATAGCTTCAATGATGATTATGGAAAGTGTCTGGATGCTTGGAACCATATGAATTCATCTGTGCTAAGCTGTGGTACCCGATCTGCATAACCTTGGAGTGTGAATCGAATCTGAAGATTATGAGGTTACAGATCATATGTGAGTGTTTGGATAGTTCATATGTGATATATGTGAGGTGTTAGAAGTGTTATTTTGGACAGAAATGATCTTGAATGGATTTTGGCATGATAAGGCTTAGATTATGCATATTTGAGAAGTGAGGTAGTGATTTTGAGTTTGAGATGTTTTTGGAGTGTGTGAGTGGATCAAACACATCCCATATGATGTTTGTGGTTTGTGGGAAGCATCACTTTGGTCAGAAATTCAAAGGTTTAGAGGTTGAGCATTTTACCTCTTTGAAACTTAAGAAACTTGCATTCTAAGAAAGAAAGAGAAAGCCTATAATTTGTGTGACTTTGGTGTGAATTGAAGAGTGGAAATGACCTCTATTTATAGGCCATGAGTTCTGAATGCAGATCTTTGCAACTTGCTCAAGAATTGGTGATTTGGCATTTGGAGATAAAGTGGAATCTTTACATTTAATGCAAATGGTTAAAGTAACTAAACCATGGTTATTTTGGCCAAGCTTCTTATCCTCTTCCATTCTGATCTCAAATCAGAAAATATCTCCCAATTATTGCTTCTATGCATCATTGCTTGGATTATAGGTCATGTAGTATAGAAACTTAGTGAAAAATGGTGCAAATCCAAGTGAAAATGATCACTAATGTCAAAATTCAAAACCATGGCTACACTCCATATTTTTTCATGCTCTTGGACATTTTGGAAAGATCATATTACACACTTCAAAACCCTAGTTGAAAGTTTCTTCAAGACCTTTAAGGAAATGGGTGAAAAAGATCCATGAACTTTGAAGAAAATGAAGTTTTAAGTGAAATTTTCAAAAGATACCAACTTTGAAGCTTCATATATCTTGAATGGTTGATCTTATGGAAAAAAATTATATGTGTCAAAGTTGTTTATTGGATCAAAATCTACAACTTTCATGTTGGAAGTTTTTTTCAGTTTGTAGGTGAAATTTTGAGTTATTCCCTTTCAAAGTTTGGAAAAAACCATGAAAAACACTTAGAAAAATTTTCTAAGTATGAAAGTCAAACTTTTGACTTTTTGATTCTTGATTGATTTTCTTGATTTTTCTTGATCAAATGACTTCTCATATCATATATTGATGATTTAAAACTTTAAAAGTCATGGTTGACCAAAATTCCCCAAAAGTCAATGGCAATCTTGTACAGTTGACTTTTTTCAGACGAATCGCGTTTCTGGAGATTTCAAATGAAACAGGCTATCCTCACCATATGAATGGTATGAATGGATCATATTGAAGCATTAGAGGATATTGAGCCATGGTTTAAGTTGTGGCACCATGTCCTGATTAAAAAGTCAATGGTTTAGTGAATTAGGTCAAAAACCCTAATTGTCGACCTGATGAAATTGATGACTGTGGATCTTGAATTGAGATGTAATTTCCATTGGATGTTGTCATAGGGATTATTTGAAGATGATTGAAACCTTTAATTGACTCCCTGGGGATTTTTAGGGTTTCCCAAATGTGATCCCTGATTTCAGTCCCTGATAGTTCAAAACCCTGATCTGAGGATTTGTCTGATCAATCTTTGTGTAGGAGATGTTATGAGCCAATGGATTAGGTCAAAATGATGCACTTGAGGTCTTGATATCATGTCCCAAGCCATTAGGTCAAATTCTGAGCAAAAGTCAGGAGTATGCTATCTTTAGTCAAAACCCTGATCTGGTTGATTCAAAGCTGTTGAGCTTGTTGAAATGAATCTCTGAGGACCAAATGTTGATTATTGATGAAGATGATTCATTTGAGATGAAGGGAGAACAAAACCCTAATTGAGTGTTATTTGCACTGATGAGTGATTTCCTGATTAAATCCTGCTGAGTCACAAGTAGCAAACACAAGCTATGCAATTTGTTAGAGATGCAAATGATGCATATGCAAATGATATGAGGTGGTATCTTAGGTCAAAAATTGGGGTATGACACCCGTGTACATAAACGGATCATCCTTGCAGGTATATTTCCTTCATAAACTCCATTGTACACACACACCTTGTCATATATAACTGTTCATACTTGTTCATATTTGTTCATGTACTTGTTCATATTTGTTCGTACTTGTTCATATTTGTGATCATGTTATATATACTTGTTCAACTCAGTACAACACTAAGTTCCCCATAGCCTCCTATTGGGCTTCGTGCAAAGAATCTCCCTAGTTTAGGTTAGGACATAGAGTATGGTTTCCCGTTGAAATCGCTCTAAGAGCTCAAACCAACTATACCATGCCTCCTCTTGGGCTTCGTACAAACGACTTGTCCCTCCCATAGCCTCCTCTTGGGCTTACAATGCAAGGACCCTCGATTGTCCCTCCCATAGCCTCTTCCTGGGCTTACAATGCAAGAACCCTCGGATAGCCTCCTCTTGGGCTTCGTACAAGGACCCACGGGCTTCTTAAAAGCGTCCCCATAATCCAAATAAAATACCCTAGGAGATTAGACACATATCATCTCTATGATAGGAGTATCTCTTCTATATCATCACAATCAATCAATCAAACTTCTTTTTTTGCCACAAGGCTGGCTAATCAATCAAACCTTTTGCCACAAGGCTGGCTGATTGATCAAAGTTTTTGCCACAAGGCTGGCTTATCAAAACTTTTGCCACAAGGCTGGCTGATTAATCAAAACTTTTTGTCATTAGGCTGACTTATCAAAAGTTTTTGCCACAAGGCTGGCTAATCAAACTTGTTTTTGCCACAAGGCTGGCTAAACAAAAATCATCTTTATCATTCTAAGCACCATAAGTGGCACAGCCCAGGGCTTATAATGAAAAGATTTCAAACAAACAGATGTATGTGATGATATAGATTAGATACATCGAGCATTAAGATGACATTTGTCTCTTATCCTTTGCTTCCACTAGCATAAGTGGGAACTACGATTGCTCTGACTTTCTCAACATCCCTTTGAGAATACGTAGGCACAAGGTCTTATTCCTTGGCGAGCAAAACTTTTATCTCCCTCAAACCACTCAAACCTTAGCACCCGTAGACCCCGAGCTACAGATGCTCTGATTCCCTCTAAGGGATATGTATGCAGAAGATTGCGATGATCTTTGCGAGCATAATCAAACAAACACCTTAGGTCCCACCTATCTCACAACAGAACCTCCTCAATAGCATAGAATGAAATACACAGACAAACATAACAAAGAAACCTATAGAGTACTATAGATACGTTGGGTGCTAATACCTTCCCTTCGTATAACCAACCCTCTTACCCAAGATCTCTCCCCCACTTTTGCATTGCTTTTAATTTTGTGTTATTTGCTTTGCATATCTTTTAAGGTTATTGCAACCTTTTTTCTTTTCCTACTTTGGAAATAATAAAAAGTTTGGTCGTGACAAAAAAACAAAAAATCATTTTCTTGAGCCCTCGAGCCCAAAGAAGGCATCAGGTGTCTCATCCCGATTTTTTTCACGCGACAGCCTAAATTAGAATTGCTATTGATTGAATCTGACTCATCAATTAACAACAATGCAGAATATTACTAACCAATATTATGCAATCATAGGTGGCGCATGAAAGATCTGGAAGAATCAAATCAGAATATGTTTGAATGAAGACTTTCTAATTTTGGAGATTTATTAGGAAGATTTGATTGAAGACCTATTTGGTAGGAGAATCTTTTGGAGATTTGTTACAGCATATTTGCTGTAATTAGAGGCCCAAGTTTAGTTGGGAATAGGTTATAAATAAAATCTTTTGTAACTTAGGTTTTTAAGTCAACCAATATGTAAAATTATAAGGATTGTGTTGGTAGGTGAAACCACCCGGTTTGTGGGATGGTCACCTTGTTCTCACTCAAATGCCTTTAGGTAATGAGTTGAGTATTGTTCTTGGAGGAAGCTTTTAAGCAACTCCTAGATGGTGTTCTTAGTCTATAGTCAAGGCTGAGTATGGAGGGAAGTGCGGCTTCCTTCCCGACATAGGAGTGTGTCTCCTCATCATGGAAGTGTGTCTCCTATTTTGTGAATACAGAATGTTGGTGATTAGGTCGTTGTTACAGATCCTGGGACTGGAAAACTGTACAACATCACAACGGTGATTGGAAGTGGGATGGAGATATTACATATCTAGGGAGGACCTAGGTGGAGATTGCATTGGGTAGGGATTAAGTGCGTAGGTGTAACCGGGTGTGGTTGCTGTGTAATCTACAAATTGATACTACTGATAGTGGATCTCATTCCTGGCTTGGTATGCCCCCAGAATAGGAGAGTTGCTCCGAACTAGGTGAACACTTATGTGTGTTTGTTTATATTTTCAGTACCTGTTTTGAATGTTAAACACCTTATACATGTTGTAGTTAGATCAAATGTCTCAACATCCTATTGGACATCTGAGTTCTGTCATACCAAAATTTTAGCGTGCTACACCAGAAAAACAGAACCAGTCCAGCATACTAAATTTTTCAGTGCAGCTTTCACTTAACACCTACACATCTCATTTACTGAAAAATAAAACAGAAAAATTTACAACCGTTGGGGTGCCTCCCAACAAGTGCTTATTTTATGTCGTTAGCTCGACGCCTTTATTGCGCACGGGTAGTAACTTCCTCCACGACACGCCAACACTTTCGCCTCAACGCAACCTAAAGAAAAGGTCCTAACAATACACTTGAATAAACGTTACGAAACACAAATATTTACAACAATACGTAAACAACAATATGTGCACATACTTGAACAATAAGAAAAAAAATACTTACAAAATCCTTAATTGGCTAAGCAAATTGAAAAGTGAAGATTTAGTATTTACGAACTATCCGAGTTCAATTTGTTTAGCCAACTTCACCTTGCTAAATAGCAAAAGTGGAGAGGAACAAAAACAAACACACAAATATGTACAAGTATGAAAAAATAAACATGTATCAATATACAAATGAAACTGTACAACATATACGATATAAACATATTTACGAAACTTAGAAAGCAAAACTATCGCGATGTAGTTAATATTAAACCAATCCCCCGTAACGGCTCCATTTTGTTGGAGCGGTAAAACGACAAGAAAAAATTAATAGGTATATTATTACCGGGTATTATAGGTTATATCGTATCGTCTCCACATGGATTAGTGAGAGGGAAAAACTACCGTTCAACAGTTTCAATCTTTTTAAGTTTATTTTTTGGTACGGAAAATAAAATATGGGAAAAGTAAATAAAGCAAATAAACAATTTATTGCAGCTCAAAAGAATTTATTCTGGAATCGTATTTCATTCAACCCGTCAAATACTTAAATCTGAAGATCTATCGCAACACACTCACAATACGCATCAAAATCACCAGGCATCGCTCGAGACATACCACATGAGTGCCCATTTCTACAACACCGACGAGAGTTCAACTATATTTCTCTTTCGACGATGTCTCAATGAATCAAACGACACAGAGGCATTAAACTCCGATACCCATAAATATTGTCATCCTTAAATCTATGTCTAGAGTTTAAAAACTAACAGATATCATCCCTAATCAAGATTCATGGTGTCTATTTCTACAACAACACAAATCCAAAGTATTTAAGTAAAAAGATCAAGAGCAACAATGATTTGTAAAGCAAATCTATATACGATCCCAATATCAACAAATGTACATACAAGAGAGGAAAAATATACATACAAACCCCACCATTAGAATGGGTCACAGGGAAGAAGAAGAACAAATGGAAACTTCTCGTGTTGTCGGCACAATCGGAGACCACTCGAGTTCAATCAACATGATGAGCCATCCAATAGTGTTGCTTGAACCTCGAAACTACAAAGAATAGATCAGAGCTCAACTTTGTCCAAGAAGAGATGATAAAACCTAACAAAATGTGATTTTATCTATTTATACAAAATCTGAAAAACGCAGAGCGCGCGATGCGCCCTTTCACTCATGTACCAAACCGCCACAGCGCGCGATGTGCCCTCAAGACTGCGCGACGCGCCCTCGAGACTGCCAGAATTTATTCTTTTGCTCCGAGCCCGCGCGATGCGCCCTCTATGCGCGCGATGCGCCCACACTAAAACATTATTTCTTCCAAAAATGCGCGTTTGAAGTCGTGTCATCGACACCTTATTGCTCATGCTCCAACTGCACAACAATACCTACAAAAGTACATTAAAACTATAAAACGATACATATTTACACGAAAATGTAACAAAACACAAAGTGTACAAATTTACATAAAAACGGGGAATTATTCAAACGATATTAACAAAAAGTATCGATAAGTGCCATAAATTACATACATAAAATAACTACTTTTTTGCACTTATCACTTGTAAACATGTCATGATTATGTATACCACAAATCACATTAAATGTCCATGTATTATTTTCATAAGATACTCACGCAACTTAAAAAAGACACTTACATATCCTTGAACCGGTGTCATCTCGTTTCAACTACCGAATAAGTTTTGTGTTCTTTCCATTTCTTTCGCATCTCAGTTTTACAAATGCATGTCCTTTATCATAACCATTATATGAGCTCTAGATTACAATGTCGCACCCGGATTTAGCAACTTATGTGCAGATCAATTGGAGCATATATTCACGAACAATGAATTTCAGTTGATTTGTAAATTCTTTACCAACATCAATAACCAGTTTAACATCCATATCTAAGGCCAATCATAACAGTTTTTTCATTCACCGAATTCAACATACAATAATACGAAAATACAATTACGTATTACATTCAACAATAATCCAAAAATATACTTTCGGACACAACATTTATTTTTTCATAGTGTAACGTCTCGGATTTCCATCCGAGATATGACTTAGAAATTATTAAAATACTTGTTTAAATCAAATAAAAGGTTATGAAATTAATCAAACTTTATGACCATCCAAATTCATAAGCGGAAAAATCATCGCATTTCTAGTTCTTTCAAAGGAAAGTAAATAAATAACTAATTTGAAATATAAAACAATCAAACTATAAAATACTACAATGTTTTTATTTTGAAAACCTATCCTTCCCCGCAATCACGCATCAAGCAAGCATCAATAACTTTGGAACTCCACATTCGTACCTAAAATGTTGTTGTAAGGGTCAGTCACTCATGTCAAACTAAACCAAACAAGAATTAAAAATCAGACAAATATAAATACATATGTCATGTTCAAGAAAATCATAACTATCAACCATCCACGTTATGTCGGTCATATGCAAAATATGAATGCTCTTAAACTATATGATCCGGATATTTCAGCCCGCCACTAAGGCACCACAAAGAATTCATCTCATATCAATGAGGAAAATAACCCGCCACTAAGGCACCACACAGAAATGCATATGTCATGCCATGTATAATGAAAAATATAATTACCCGCCACTAAGGCATCCACACAGAAATCTCTACCCGCCACTAAGGCAATCACATAAAACTCCGTCACTAAGACAACAGCAAAGATCAAAATAATTATTATTGTTCCTCACCTAAGTTTAGGAGACACAACCTCTTTAATTAATTTTAAATTTTAAAATTTAAATTATATTAATATACACAATAACCAAAATTCAACATGACCAAACAAGACTTACCAATAACCATTTAATTCCTTTCCTGTAATGTGGCTACATATTCCAACCAGAAACAAGACTACATATCCACAAAAGACTTAATAATACCCCTTTAATTTCTTTCCTATAACATGAGCTAGATAGGTTTAGATAGCTATCAGAATAAATATAAATGATTATAATTTTAAGGCTTGGCTTTTCCCTTTTCAACTTTGATATATTTTATGTGGCCTACACGTTGGGTACACATACCAGCATATATACATCAATAATCGATCATGACTTATTTTCACATCAACACCCATGTATCTTAAACAACATATATAATTAAAACAAAAAGAACTATGATTACCCAGAATTATAAATAAGTCTAACTATATTTTAATTTGAATTCTAAATTATTTACGTTAAAATATATTATCAAAGAGATCAATTTTTTCTTATTCCTCGAACACATTAAAATATGTATACAAATATTTACCCAATTTATAAATCAAGTCTAGGTTAGAATTACATGAATAAGAGCCCTTACCTCTAAGTGCTTTCCTTAATGATAATTCATATGAACACTCTCCCAAAAGACACTAGAATCAGATAGTCAGGTAGTTGATGATGGAGATTGAACAAGCAGGGATATTCTACCATAAAATATAAATTTATTTTTGTTCTGTAAAAACTTTGTGAGTGGAGTATGTGAGAGTTTAAAAGGTGAAGATTGAGTCAAAAGTGGAGGAAGTTATGGAATAAAAACTGATTTTGTTGACCCAATATCCCAATTGGCCACGTAAAGATTTCTTCCCCTATATTTTCTACCACCACTGCTTCTTCTTACTTTTACTGCTACTATTATTAAATCACTCTTATTAATAACAAATTGGTCAATCCACCTATATTATTATTATTATTATTATTATTATTATTATTATTATTATTATTATTATTATTATTATTATTAAATATAATAAATTCATTTATAAATTTAACAAAATATAAATAATGGAGAGTAAACTAAACACGTTAGTATTACTAATTTAGTAAAATAATTAGTCATAGGACATATAATTGAAATGTTAAAATATAATAATAGAAATAAATAATTAAAAGTTAACTATATACTTAACATAAATTAATTATCAAATAATATATAAAATAAATTTCATATAAGGGAGTATATTTAATGTATGTAAAAATACTGGGATGTTACACATAGTAAAGATCAAATTCTGGCAAATAATGAGGAAGAAAATACATGTACATAACCTTAAACTTCAGCTTCCTTTGATGTGAGAAAACATATCAATGTTGTTTTGAAGTAGAAAACTTGATTGAGTATGGAAGAAGGTTATGGTAGGGTTCGAAGAAGAAATGGTGGTATGATCATGAGCGAAGCATACATGCAAGTTGGTGTTTTATTCAATTTTCTGATTGATAAATTTGGAACTACACTTTCAAATTATCCACTAAGTTGTGAAGTGCATGCAAAGTGCTGTCTTTTTTAATTTTCCGCTTGACAAATTTAAAATTGCACTTCAGAATTATTCACCGAGTTGTGAAAGGGGTGTTCGCGGTGCGGTTTGGGCGATTTTGACTTAAAAAATCATCCGAACCGCAAGAGGAAAAAGTGTGCGATTCGGTTTGGTTCGGTTGGCTTTTAGAAATAAAACCAAACCAAACCAAACCAATGCGGTTTGGATTGGTTCAATTTTTTTTACAAAAATTTATTAAGTCATACATACACATATTGATGACAACATAACTTTGTATTTAGTCATTTATGCGTTATCAAATAACAACAAAATTCTTCATATTTGGATAACAACTTTCCATTTAATATACAAAAATAATATTAGATAAAAGTGGAATAAAAAACATAAAATAGTAGCATAAAATAATATCAAAAACATTATAATGAAATAGAAAAAAAAGAGGAGATGAAATATTAAAGATAAAAAAGAAATAGCAGAAGTGATGCGATTAGATAAGAAGATGAATATTAAAAACGTAATTGGAAGAGAGAACAGTAGAATAAAAATAATAAGATGAAAATAAAGAACTTAAGAGATGAAATACTAGAAAAGAATATGTGATATGTATTTGGAAAAGAAGATGAGAAGAAGGTGCAATACCGTTGGGAGAGATTTGAGAAGAGTTAAATTGAAACCTTAAGTATGAGGAAAAAAATCATTCGTAATCGTAAGGTTAAGACATAAGGCTAAGACATAATATGTTTGAGTTTGGGTTGGATATAAGTTAATTGAAGTTTGGGGGTTGTAACATAATGCGGTTTGGTTCAGTTTGTAAAGTACAAACGACAAACCGAACCAAACCGCACGGTTTGTTATAAAATGGCCCAAACACATCCGAATCAAATGCGGGTTTTTTCGCTTTCGGTTTGGTTTGGTTCGTTTTGCAGTTTTCTATTGGACCGATTTGGTTTTGAATACCCCCAGTGAAATACATGCAAGGCAGTGTCCTTTTTCTTAATTTTCCGCTTGATAAATTCGAAACTACACTTCTGAATTATTCACTGAATTGTAAAATACATATAAGGTGGTGTCTTTTTCAATTTTCCGCTTCACAAGTTATTCGAAATTACACAAGTGAGTTATTCACTGAAATCTTAAATAAACAAAATCATTAGATTGATTCTTCCCCAATGATGGTGGGAATAGCAACCTCAATTATTTCACAGAGAATTCAAAAGTAAATTTTAAAAATAGAAAAAAGTTAATATTTTATATCGATCAAAATAGAGGCTTAAAAGTGTGTTTAATTGCTATTTCCACCCCAAACATACAAAACACGCGAGTTCGCTCAGAGGAACATAAAATGGATAACGTTGTTGTCTATTCCATTCTCCACTCTCCACTCTCTTTCTGTTTCTAGTTTCACCAGACAACAACATATGCTTCAATGGCTTCTTCTTTACCTCTCTATCAACTAACGCCTTGTTTCTTCTCAAAAACCCAGGTTCATTTCATTTCTCTTTCCTTCTATTTTTAATCTCTACTTTTTTGTTACTAATGCTTGTTTAATTCCTAAACAGTTCCAAGGTTTGCACCATAGCTATTTGTGGCGACCTACGTTTGGCTCTTGTGTTCAAAACAAACTGCGACCTGTTAAAGCTTCGGTTAATGCTCCCCCATTTCCATTGTTTCAGCCTCCCACAGTTGAAGATCCATCTTCTCAGGTAACAATTAGGACTAAAGCCTTAAGAACTGTGTGTGTGCGCGCGTGCCCGCGTTTGTGTTTTTAACAAATGGAGTATTGTACTTAATTTTGAGATAAAGTGTCTTCTTTCCTAAATGTACTGCCTTTGGATGAATTGTTTAGAGGGTCTTCTGTTTTGATGAGAATGAGATATCTGGTTGTAATTTTATTTATTTGTTCCTCTAGTTGGAGCCTGTGGATCCGGATTTCTACAGGATAGGATATGTCCGAAGCATGCGAGCTTATGGAGTTGATTTTAAGGAAGGGCCAAATGGTTTTGGTGTGTATGCTTCTAAAGATGTTGAACCTCTTCGCCGACCAAGGGTGAGTAGCCTCGTTTAAGTGATGGTATGGTACTCCACTTACATTCTAAAAGTTATAAAGCTGATGTGTGGTTGGTGGCAGTGACACATGCGACATAATTGAACATATAATGTTTTTCTTGATTATATTGTTAGTATTTGTCCGTGGCTGTTTTGCGTAATGGTGTACTTGGACAGGTTATAATGGAAATTCCTCTTGAATTGATGCTAACAATAAGCAAGAAGCTTCCGTGGATGTTTTTCCCTGATATAATTCCGATTGGTCATCCAATATTTGATATTATCAACTCGACAGATCCAGAGGTAATTGCGGTTCTCCTCTAAAGTTATTAGTTCAAAATATGATATAAATGATTTCTTGATTGTTTTCATGATAAATATATGTATAGTCAAGTTGTCGCCCTTTATTTAACTGTTGTATATACTAAAAAAGTCGAAACCTTTGTTAGTTTTTTTAGTTATCTGCTTAATGTAATTGTGTAAATCTTTGTGGCAGACAGATTGGGATTTACGATTAGCCTGCCTTCTCTTGTTTTCATTCGACTGCAAGGACAACTTTTGGCAGTATTACGGTGATTTCTTACCAAGTGCAGATGAAAGTACTAGCTTACTTCTAGCTTCAGAGGTGCGTAATTTTATTTTATCATTACACCATTGGTTGATATTTAGCTTACATTAGATGTATCACTTTTACGAGATTATGATTATTGATAAAATCTCGTTAACAAAGGGACATCAAATACATAATAGATGCTTCAACGTCCACTTTACGAAATCTCATTTTTTTTATAGGACAAATGTTAGTAAGTTTATGGTTATATTAAGTCTTTGAGGATTGGACCCTGGATCTACTGCTTAGAACTCTTTCAATGTCCCTTATTTCATGTTGATTTGTGTATCTAGGAGGAACTTTTGGAGCTGCAGGATCCCGATCTTGCTTCTACAATTAGAATTGAGCAACGACGAGTTTTAGATTTCTGGGAGAAGCACTGGGTAAAGACCAATTTGTCCATGTTGAAATTGCTGGTATCCATTATGCACATCACCTAGTTTTTATTCTTAACAAATTGCGTTAATCATGTTTAGCATACTGGTGCGCCCCTAAAAGTGAAACGTCTTGCGCGTGATCCTAAAAGGTTCACTTGGGCAGTGGGAATTGCACAGTCAAGATGTATCAACATGCAAATGAGAATGTGTGCATTAACTCAGGATGCAAATATGCTGATTCCTTATGCCGGTAAGCTTTATTCACCTCAAATGGTCTAACTAACTCCGCCGTCATTTTCGTACTCGTGCATTGTAGCAGTTCTTTTTTTCTTTTTCTTCCCAATAGAACTGAGCTAACTGGTTAAGCTGGTCTTGCTTTTCAGATATGCTGAACCATTCATTTGAGCCAAACTGTTTTTTCCATTGGCGGTTTAAGGACAGGATGCTTGAGGTTCTTATAAATGCTGGACAAAAGATTAAAAAAGGAGACGAGGTAAATCATTTTTTATTTCCGTGAAGTATATTTTTCTTGATTCCTTCCTTGTATTACACATTGCTTAGAGCATATTTTATTTTTATTCTTATCAAAGTGACTTGGGAGTGTTATTGTTCATAAGCTTGAAAAGTATTAATTGGTTAATTTGTGCATGCTTTTTAGAGCACGGATACTTTTAGTGAAACCAAGTTTTTTCTTTGCATGCTTATTTACCCTTCATGGATATCCTGATTATGCTGTAAAATGTTGTAACAGATGACAGTTGATTACATGAGTGCACAGAAGAATGACATGTTAATGCAAAGATACGGATTTTCCTCGCCAGTGGTAATTTTCTCCTAAATCTTGATCAATGAAAGGTTCTGTATTTTTTTCATGTTGTTCGTGCTGAAAATTTGTCAGCTATTGTTTTTTGAATGCTAATTGTCACTATATTTGCATGTCCTTTTTAGAAGTATTATTATTATTCTTCAATGAATAACACATAAACTTATGCATGCTTTCTATTTTTTCCATTGAATTTTGAAAATATATTTCTCAAAGTCACTTATATTTGTAGAATCCTTGGGATGTAATCGAATTCTCGGGAAAGGCACAAATCCATTTGGATTCCTTCTTGTCAGTTTTCAACATATCAGGCCTTCCGGAAGAGTATTATCGTAACGGTACGAACAATATTATTTTTCGATTCTTGAATCTACTTCGTTGCATTTTTATCTATTCAGATTAGCATTATTTAGCACATCAATATGTAATTCTTAGCAGAAGTTCTATCGAATGCTGGAGATACTTTTGTTGATGGAGCGGTCATAGCTGCAGCGCGAACATTGCCAACATGGTCAGTTGGAGACATGCCTCCAATCCCAAGCAAAGAAAGGAAGGCTGCAAAGGCAATACAACTCGAGTGCAAACAAATGCTTGCAAAATTTGCTACCACCTCTAAGCAAGACAAAAAATTGTTAGGTAAATTCATTGTTCATATCTTGATATTACAATCAGCGCCATTTTAAGATAGAAAAACTAAAGCTAATCGCTATCTTATGCGTAATGACCACAGATTCTTCACCGGAAGCCACGAGAACGCTTGAAGCTGCAATAAAGTATGTCGAATTCACATATCTAAGTAAATTTTAATTCATTAGCATTATCTTAACCTTCTAGTAATTTTTTTTCTTTCTGTGAATGTGTCATACAGGTATAGATTGCACAGGAAACTGTTAATCGAAAAAGTTTTCCTTGCATTGGAGATCTATGTAGAGCAATTACTGTTCTGATTTTGATTCTACTAACTGTACAATAGCCATGAAAATTTTGTAACATTGTTGTGTACCTGTATCACTAGTTTAGGCAATGATTCTATTCTGTTATATTCATTTTGTTTTATCCTAATAGAAGTGTAGTAGTTATTTGATTACTATAAACCGGATTTCTGTGTGCTTATAATCTAGAGTTATGTGTGCCTTGACCAAGATAGACACACATAACCAGATTATAAGCTAGCTTGAGCTGTGATACATGAAAAATCCAGTGAGTTCTTGCAGTAGAAGGTAACTCTAGCTTATAAACAATTGTACCTAACTCTGAGTTCTTCCTCAGCTGCAGAATGTTTTCTATATTGTTGTAGCTTAACCAGCACTTCATCTCCCACTTGCATAGATACTTCTTGCCTGTTTTTTATCAGCATGGGCCTTCATCACATGTTGTGCTCTTGCCTAGTTGATCTTTAACTTAGCTAACAAGGCATCTATGTTTTCTAGTTGCTAACTTAGCTAAGAAGGTTATCTGTTGAGAGTAGGGGATCTCGCCCATATAGTGCTTTGAATGATGTCACCCTAAGCTAGTGTGGAAATCAATGTTGTACCGAAATTTGACCCAAGGTAAAGTTTTTACCCAACCTTTAGGATTCTCATACGTGAAGCATCGGAGGTACATTTGCAGGCAGTTGTTTAGAATTTCAGATTTACCATCTGATTGTGGATGATATGCTGAAGACATGGTCAATGTAGTACCTTGTGACTTGAATAAATTCTGCCTGAATGAGCTAGTAAACACGTTATCCCAATCAGACACAATTGATTTAGGTATTCCATGCAGCTTGACTATATTATAAAGGGTAAAAAAATGAGCATACTTAGGGAGTCTATCCACTACAACCATGATCTTTATGAAGCCATGCTTGTTGTTCAAGGGTTTGGAGTGACTGGTCCATTAAACTTTTCAGACTTCTTTGGTCAGTTCGGATAATGAACTTGTTTCCTAACAAGTAATGTATGAACTTAGCCAAAGCTTCAGTGATTGCAAATGACTCTAGTATAAGCTGATTGTTTTAGCATTCTAGGTGCTATTTTTTTTTTTTTATAAAAAAAATAGGCTATATGTGCATTATGTCCCAGTACTGCTACTACACCAATGCTAGATGCATCGGTCTCCAAAATGAATGGCTGGGTAAAATCGGGTAATGTTAATACTGGTGCTTCAGTCATAACTTTTTTAAGCCTCATAAAAGCTGCTTATGTCTCAGAATTCCACCTAAAATTGTCCTTCAAGAGACCCGTTAAAGGGCTAGCAATGTGTGCATTAGCTTTGATAAACCTTCTACAGTATCTTATTAAGCCTAGAAACCCTCTTAATTGCTTGACACTATCAGGAGTAGGTCACTCCAACACTGCATGTACCTCAGTATTTTCCATTTACACCCCCTTTCCCAGATACCTTGTGGCCTAAGTAATTTACTTCTGAAGCTCTAAATCAACACTTTGAGAATCTGGCGTAAAATTCATGTTGTTGCAATGTCAGCAACACTGCTTCCAAGTGTTTGATATGATCCTTCCAAAAAGAGATATATACCAATATATCATCAAAAAATACTAGAACAAATTTCTTAAGTGCACTCTGGAATATTTTGTTCATTGTGAGCTGGAAGGTTGCTGGTGCATTTGTTAGCCCAAATGGCATTACTAACTATTCATAATGACCATGGTGGGTTCTAAATGCCGTTTTAACTCGATCTTCTGGTTTTACCGATATCAGATGGTACCCTGACCTGAGGTCCAGCTTTGAAAAATATTTAACTCCATACAATTCTTCTAGCTCATCCAATGTTGGCATAGGGAAACTATGCTTCACAGTGATTACATCGAAGGCTCGATAATCAGTGAAAAATCCCTGTCTCCCATCTTTCTTTTTGACAATTAGAATTGAAGAAGAGAAAGGATTGTTGCCTGGTTGTATTCTATCTTGATCCAACATTTCTTGCACCATTTTTTCTATTTTCTCTTTCTATGTATGTCAATACCTATAACGTAGGACCTGACCCCTGTTGCACTAGTATGGCATGATCATGCTCTCTCTCTCTTAAGTGGTAAGGCTGATGGTACTTTGAATACTTGAGCATAAGGATGCAGTAATATGGCAATTTCAGGATCAATGTTTGTTAGTACTTCAAATAATGTATCTTCAGGTACCTTCTTCTGAAACCATTGTATTGCAAAACACTCTTCTATTGCATCTGTGTGATGCAATCTTCTTAAATGATTGAATTGAGCTGGACTTAGGTCCATATTCCCTTCACCTTGCAAAGTAATGAATTGACCATTCTGGAAGAACTTCAGTGTCAGTGTTGCATAGTCAGTAACACGTGGACCAATTGTTGCTAGCCAAGTCGATCCTAAAATCACATTTGCACCAGAGAATTGTAACAGATGCACATCAATATTGACTTCTTGACCTTGGATCTGCAATGGTCATTGTTGAATCAGGCCTTCTGCACTTATAGTTGTAGGCTAAGGTAACAACTTTGCTTACCGTTATAGGTTCCATCGCTTTCACATCTCTACTATTATCATCTTGTTATTCACTGAGAAAACAATCTATAATAATCAAAGAACTGATATGCCTTAAATATCCAATCCATTAGGTTTTTCTCATCAAATCTATGAAAATAAAGTTTGACATGTCTCACTTGAAATGGAGTATTCGGTGGTTCACTCTACTCCATTTCAGTATATTTCATTCCGGTTCATTCCGATCTAGTGATTCAATCAAACTGATGTTACATATATGTGAATATAAATAAGAAAACTGTTTGACACTGACACGTTCCTAATATATTCTAAAGAAATAAAAAATTACTTCTGTATGGCATGCCAGCTATTGGAGACTGGATTGACTTATCTATCCCATTTATTGATTGGTTAGCTCATAGCCACATGTTATATCTAACCCATTTTATCATGAAAATATAATACCATTCTACAAAATAAGACAAAACCATAAGGCAATACTGAGTGGAATATAGATCTGCTCCATGTTAACCAAAACTACTCAAGATTATTAATACTTCACTATTTCAGCATTCAGGTTATTTGTTTCTTCTTATCATTTTTTCTCTCTCTTTCAATTCTATATAAGAGTTATTGATAATTTAGATTCAATTTTTGAGTTTATTTGATGACATAAGTATTTGTAAGACTATCTGAAAGAATTTATACATAATTTTAGGGAAATGGAGGCAAAACCAGATGGTTGTGTGAGTGAACTGAAGAATGAACTGATTGAAATGCTTAAAGGAGTGGTTGTTCCAGAAATGTCTGGAATCCATGAACAATACATATACAAAGTACCACCAAGAATTCGCCAAGCTAATCCACAAGCTTATACACCTCAAGTCATTTCCATTGGTCCTTTTCACAGTCCATATGGTTCAAGTAGTGACAACATTTTGCACCAAATGGAACAACTCAAACTCAAATATCTCAAAGGGTTTCTAAATAGAACAAACCTATCTCTGGATGATTTAGTTTCCAAATTTCAAGAGTGGGAAAATAGAATCAGAAATTGTTATGCAGGGCTTTTTACCTTTAACAGCAAAGATTTCTTAAAAATCATTATAGTTGACGCATGCTTCATAATTGAACACTTTCTTAGGTTTTTTAGATACAAAAATTGGATGCAAAATGACCCTATATTACTAAAACCTTGGTTACTTGGTGACATTAAACGCGACTTAGTACTCCTTGAAAATCAGCTACCGTTTTTTGTTCTTGAAGATATATACAAATTAGCTAGTATACACCTTGAATTTCCTTCTTTTCTTACAACTACTATATATTATTTTCAACAATTCAACCAACAGAACATGAATTCAGGAAGAGTACAAAGTCCAAAACACTTCACAGATCTGTTAAGAACATTTTTGCTGCCGTCATCATTTGATTTTGTACAAGAAGAACCGGGAGATGCAATTGAACATGTATACAGTGTGAGTCAATTATCAGAAGCAGGATTAGTATTTGAAGCAAGTGAAAGTAAATGCTTACTTGACTTGAATTTTGATGACAAGGGTGTATTGAAAATGCCATGTTTTCATGTCCATGATACAACTGAGATATACATGAGGAATATATTAGCATTTGAAGAATGCCACATTTCAGATCAAGATTCATGTTACATTTCTCAGTACTTAAGTATCTTAGATTTTCTTATTAATACAGAAAAAGATGTGAGCATCTTGGTTGATAAGAAAATTATTGTGAATTGGATGGGTGATGCTAATGCAGTGGCTGCAATGGTTAACAATCTTTGCAAAAATGTTTCAATGCCTACACTGAATTCAAAATATATATCTATATGTTATAGGTTAAATGGTTTCTATGAAAACCCTAGCAATAAATATAAGGCTATATTTGTACATGAGTACTTCAACACTCCTTGGAAAATAGCATCTACTGTAACTGCTGTGTTGCTGCTTTTGTTTACTCTTATCCAGGCTGTATGTTCAATCTGCTCACTTTAATAATGTATTGATAACTCTTATTGTCTAACAAGTTACAAGTTGATACAAGATTGATGATTTTTGGCATACCTCTTTGTTTCAATTCACTTCATATTGTTCAATGTTTATCTCTTATAGACTAATTGATGGGAGCCTATGACCTTATCTACGTTATATCCAACCAAATTTGTTCATGTTGAACATTAAAATAGAGTTTAATCTCATAAATTTATTAGTTCCTTAATCAATTTAAACATAAGTCAAACTACTTATTTAAGTACATCAACAACCTACTCTGGCCACTATTGAGGTCCAACTAATTTGGCAAATTAATAGGGATTCAGTAAATACAAATATGAAATTCTATACAGGTTCTGAGTTATTCAAAATGTGCAATGGCACACTCCTCATCCATGAAGGAGAAGGGAATGGATAGAGAAATAGAGCAAGGGAGAGAGGAGGAGAGGGTTAGGTGAATTATTTAAAAATAATCCACTTCTTTTACAATTCAATTTTTACCAATAATCCCCACAAGAGCAAGTACCATTTCTGAAATGATGGAACCTTCTAACATCTCTAAGAATGATTTCTCTGTCCATAATCTTTGATATGAATTTAGTGGCAACATGGCAGTCATTGCAAACTCTAAGGTTTTTAGCAACTCTAATAGTAGTTCCATGAGAAGTATTTAAAAGGCCAAAAGCAATTGCCAATCTCTCACTATGCCCACAAAGCATAGTTTCCTTCTCTTCCTCACCAACATTGTGAAGTACACAAGAAGTATCAGGTACATATCCCTCCTTTTTCATTCTTTGTGACAGGGTTTCAAGATACTCATGAAGCTCTTTACTTTGTGGATGTGAAATATCCCCTGCCACAAACTTATGAACCTCATCACCATGCTCAATCCAACTACATCCAGGTTCTTTTCTTACTCCCATTTCCTTCATTTTCTTCCTAACATCCATAGCTTGGTCCCAAAGTCCGGCTGAAGAGTAAATGTTAGACAATAGAACATAGTGGCTAGCCACATTTGGCTCCAATACAAATAGTTGCTTTGCTGCAATTTCGCCAATTTCTAAATTCTGGTGGATCTTGCAAGCACCAAGCAAGCTACTCCAAGCATCTACTTTGTTCATACTGGATGGCATTGTCATGATCAGCTTATATGCCTCTTCGATCCGGCCTGACCGGCCAAGCAAGTCTACAAGACATGCATAATGGTCAGATGTGGGTTGAATTCCATGTTTAGCTTTCATTGTATGGAATAAATGAAGGCCTTCATCCACCATTCCAGAGTGACTAAGAGAAGCAAAAATAGCAATATAGGTCACTTCATTAGGCCTTATTTCCCCGTTATTGTCTCCTTCTGCAACCATTCTTTTAAAAAGCTCAAAAGCTTCTTCCCCTTTCCCATGCATCCCATAAGCCATGATAAGAACATTCCAAGTAATAACATTTCTTACAGACATTTGCTCAAATACTATCCTAGATAAGTTCAGGCAACCACATTTTGCATACATGTCAACTAGTGCACTTCCAACAGCAACATCCTTTGACAGCTTTTGTTTAATAGCATACGCATGAATCTCTTTCCCTTTCCCAAGTGCAGCCAAGGCAGCACAGCCAGGAAGCACAGTCATTAGAGTCACCGAATTCGGCTTAAGTGGAACACTTTCTTTATCTTCATCATCATCAAACGTGTTAATCCTATGTTCTCCTTGACCTCTCTGCATGTCATGCAGAAGATTAAGTGCATCGTCGTGGCGCCCACAAACAACATAACCAGTAATCATTGTATTCCATGACACTATATCTCTCCTATTCATGCTTCCAAATACACTCCTTGAAATCTCTATCCGTCCAATTCTTGAATACATGTCCATTAGTGCATTTTGCACATACTTATCTTTCTCAAAACCCCATTTCACTACACAA
This sequence comes from Vicia villosa, assembly GCF_029867415.1. Lineage (NCBI taxonomy): Eukaryota > Viridiplantae > Streptophyta > Magnoliopsida > Fabales > Fabaceae > Vicia > Vicia villosa. Next base: position 26,242,396 of record NC_081185.1, read on the forward strand.
CCATGGATTCCTTCTTTGTCCAAGAATTCTTCACACCGTACAGAAGCAGGCAAAACACTCGATAAAGTCACGGAATTCGGACTCAAACCCAACTCAAAAACCATCTCAACAAAGAGTTCGATAGCCTCATAATCAAACTCATTGCGTGCATAACCAGAAATCATAGCATTCCAAACTGCAACCGTCCTCCTAACAATCCCTTCAAAAACCAACCTACCCTTTTCAGCTTTCTTGCAATTACAATACATGTCAACCAAAGCACTGCCAACAAAAGAATTCTCAATCAAATGATTGTTCTTCAATACAAAGGAATGTATCTCCTTCCCCCAACTCAACATCTCTAAATGAGAACACGCAGGCAAAGCACTTGCAAAAGTAACCCCATCAGGCCAAATTCCCGTTTGAAGCATAGCATGTAAATACAACAATGCTTCCTCAAATCTATCATTCTGAGAAAGTGAACTAATAATAGTGTTCCATGATACCAAATCTTTGTCGTCAAAAACATCAAACAAAGCCTTTGCCTCATGAACTCTACCTAACTTAGCATACATTGTTACCAAAGCATTGTTAGTGAAAGTTCTCCAATCACCATTCCTCAACATAAAAGCGTGAACTTGCTTCCCAAGTAACAACCCGTTACGCAGATTAGAACACGCATGAGCTACACTGACTAACGTAAACGAAGTTGGTTCCACATTCTCCAACAACATTAACCGGAGGAGTTGAATTGACAGCTCCCACTCCTCGAACCGACCCGCAGCAGCAATCATGGAGTTCCAGGAGACGTCGTCTCGGTTGGCTATTCCGTCAAACACGCGGCGTGCGGCGTGGATGTCACCGCACTTGCCATACATGTTGACGAGGGAGTTGGGGACGGCGGCTACCGATGAAGGGAGGGCGTGACCGAATTTGAAGACATGGGCGTGTATTTGTTTGCCGAGGTTAAGGTCTTGGATGCCGGCAGTGGCTTTTAGGACGGCGGGGAATGCGAAGTTGTCTGGGGGTACGCCAGCGGTGACCATGTTGGCGTATGTGGAGATGGCTTGGTGAAAGGAGGAAGAGGATTGGGCTTGAGAGCGAAGGTGGTCGATCCATGCGGAAGGAGAACGGGGTTCTGTGGCGGTGGAGGGTGGAGGAAGGTGTTTGTTGGGAGTGAGGGAAGAAGGATAAGGGAGGAGTAACAGTTGTTGGTTGAGAGAGGACATTTCAACGACCATCCAAATTTGGGAAAATAATTATCTTACCCTCGCCTATATTTTCATTAAAATAAATTTTGCAATTTCTTTTCCATCTGTCTACTCTTAAACTCTTTGTAAGAATCTAAAATCGTCTATGTCTTCGAAATCATCTATTACTCGTTATACTTTATTTTAGATTATATATAATTTTAGTTCAGAGATATATCTCCGAACCCATCTATTATCCATTGTACTTAATTTTAATTTAAAAATTTATATTTTAAAATATCTCTGATGCTTTAAATAAAAATTGAAACAGAAACATTATGAATATCATTAGTTAAACGGAAATTTATAGTTGATTATTATAACTACTCGATATTAAATTAAAACATTCAACATTACATAGATAAATTGATAATTGAAAAAAATATCTCTGATGCTTTAAATAAAAATTGAAACAGAAACATTATGAATATCATTAGTTAAACGGAAATTTATAGTTGATTATTATAACTACTCGATATTAAATTAAAACATTCAACATTACATAGATAAATTGATAATTGAAAAATTAACATTACAAATCGTTATAAACGGGTAGTTCTGGACGTTACAACATGTTGATAATAATATCTTTAATGGATCTTATAATCTTCGCATCCACTTCAATTGGATCATTTGTTTCAAATCGACGAAAAATACTCCACATAACCTCTAAATTTGCACCTGCCTTCAGTTCGAAGTTGGTGAACTGTATCTTTACGTCCCTGTCAAACAAGGGTGAACGATACTCGAGCTTTACAACTCGTCGATTTTCTAAATGTCGTTTGTGCTTATTCAATTTGGTTATTAGATCGACACGAGTTATATCCTCGCAAATCCTAAACTGAAGTGGTGACATCTCACTATTGAAATACACAAATGCAAGGTTGGGATATGTATTCTTTTGTTGGTGTTTTGTAGAAAAGAATGGGATGAGAGTCACCCTATTTATACTTGGCCTATATTGTAACGCCCGAATTTAATTAATTATTTAATTATATTATTTGAGGATTTAATTATTGGAATTTAGTCGAAGTTTGGGAATTATCGGCGTAATTGGATTATTTAGTCGGTTAATTGAAAAATTATTAAAGTTGGATTTTTATCACTTCTGCTAGGTCGACCCACACATCAACTAGGTCGACCTAAACTGAAGAAATGTCCCAAAAACGCATTTGAAGAGAATTCTGGTCGACCTACTTCCCTAACAGGTCGACCTAACTAGGAGCAAATATCATTCAAAGCTAATGCACCTCTGCTAGGTCGACCTAAGCACCACAAGAGGTCGACCTAATTGATCAAAAACACCAAAATTCTGGTTTTCTCTGCTCCAACTGATAAGCTCTCATATATATTGTCCAAGGTTCATTATTGCTCATTAACACCAACAACTGAAAGATACACAAAGGCTTCTCATCTTCGTTCTTCATCATCTCCAACACAATTACACATAATCATTCTTGTGTTGAGGGTTAGTGATCGAGTTCGATAACGTCCATGGAACGGAATTGAAGATTCCTAGTGGGTGAAGATTTGTGGGGTTTTTGGTGAATAAAATCCGAGGGGTTTGTCCTCCAAGATAGGTGAATTTTGGGGGTTTTTATCAAGAAGCTTCATCAAGGATCCAGCTGAGTGTGAAGATTGAAGAACAAGTGTTCGAGCAATTCAAGACACTGCAGAAAGGGATCAAAGTGAATCTCTTGGAAGACCTTGATCTGGCTCAAGATTAAGGGGAAAGAAGATTCAAAGGATCGACAAATTTGGTTTATTGTTTATCGCTTTGTTATCTTCTTTGTATAAACTGCTTTCAACATTAATGAAAGATTTCCCAATTTCAGTTTGGAATTGGGGGCAGACGTAGTCGTAGCGAGGACGATCGACGAAATGCCTAAACAAATATCGTGTTCTTGTCGCTTTTATATTTTCATTTAAGTTCTGCTCATATTTGGTTATAATTGCAAATTGATCAACGATTCGAGTGTTAAAATTGTGAATTAAGAACTTGTATAAACATCACAATTCATCACACACTGAATTACTATCAATTTGATCATTATCACCAAGTGTTTGTGTTTTTGCTTCTTTCACTATTACTGCATTGCAAACATCGTTCATCATATAAGAAGTTAATCGATTTTCATTAGAGCGACATATTGATTCTATAGGGTATTCTCTTATCGTTTATCTCAAGCTATTTAGTGGTTTTAACACATATACAATCGTTTCAATAGTGGTCCGGAATAGACGCGAGTCGATTCAGAACCGCTTTCGCTTAAAGTTCAATTAACTCCAAAAAACTCTGTGAGATCTATTCACCCCCCCTCTAGATCCTTAGGCCAGCGTCTAACAAGTGGCATCAAGAGCTCTGGTTTATTCCGTGCTACATGAAACACTTATTGGAAAGATGGCTTCCGGACCTAAAGGGGCTCACAATAGAGCTCCAGTTTTCAACGGTGAAAACTATGGCTATTGGAAGGATTGTATGTGTGTCCACATCAATGCAATTGATAGGAACATCTGGACAGCTATTGTCAATGGTCCCTTTCAGATCACCATGACAAATGCAGCTGGTGCAGTTGTTCCAAAACCAGAAAATACTTGGGATGCTGAAGATGAAAAGAGATATGGATACGATTGGAAAGCGAGAAACATTCTAATCTCAGCTCTAGGAGTTGATGAATACTACCGCGTTTCCCATTGTAGATCCGCTAAAGCTATGTGGGACACATTGCAAGTTGCCCACGAGGGAACGGATGATGTCAAACTAGCTAGAATCAATACGTTAACTCAAGAATTTGAACTCTTCCACATGGAAGATGGTGAATCCATCGAAAACATGCAGAAGAGATTCGTTCACTTGAAAAATCGTTTAAATTCTCTTGATAGACCTGTTTCCAATGCAGTTGCTACTAACAAAATCTTAAGATGTTTGAACAGGGAATGGCAACCCAAGGTTACAGCAATAAAGGAAGCAAATGATCTAAACACCTTAGACATTACCACTCTCTTTGGTAAACTAGAGGAACATGAACAACACCTTAAATGCCTTGACATGCATGAGAAAAGGGCAAAGAAAGAGAAGAACATGGAGAAAGAGGTAGAGAAGAAGTCAATAGCTCTAAAGGCTTCAAGTTCCAAGACCTCAAGACAAGAGCTAGAGGATAGTGATACAAGTGATGACGAAGACTCCGATGATGAAGAAATGGGACTGTTTGTGCGAAGATACAACAAATATCTAAAGAAAAATGGAGCAAAGCATTCTGACAAAGGCTTGATCAACTATAGAAGGCAATCAAACAAGTTCAAACAAGATGACAACAACAAAGGAAAAATCAAAGGCCCTTGCTTTAATTGTGGGAAAGTCGGTCACTACAAACCGGATTGTCCATATCTTAAGAAGGAAAAAGAGAAGAACCAAAGCAAAGGTCACAACAAATCTAAAAGAGCCTACATAGCATGGGAAAGTGATTCATCTAGTGAAAGCTCATCAAGCGATGAAGAAGAATCAGCAAACTTATGCCTTATGGCTCATCAATACAAGAAAAAGAAAGCTGTAAGTCATCTTAAACCTGAACTCATAGATAAGGTATCTCATTCTCAACTAAAACTTGCTTTTGAAGAATTACATAGAGATGCAATTGAAGCTTTCAAACTTTTGGCCTCAAATAAGAAAATATTTTCATATCTTGAATCAAAAGTTGAGAAAACCGAAAAGGATATGGAAGCTTTAAAACAATCTATGCTAGACATTCAAAAGGATAAAGTTGAAATAGATCCTACATCATGGTTTGGTTGTGAGACATGTCACATTTGGCAAAAAGAAGTAAGAGATCTAAAAGCCAAATTAGACAAGGCTCTACAACCAAAAGTGACTTTTGCGGTTGATCCAAATAAGTTCAAAAGATCGTATACTCCTTTATATAGTAAATACACTTTTGTACCAAAAGTATCAACTAGCAAAACAGCATATTCTCATCATATTACCTGTCATTATTGTTGCAAAAAGGGTCATACCATTGAAAAATGCAAATTTAGGAGGATTTTAGTTCCTAAAGGAGTATTCTAATGGTTGCCCAAGTGCAACAAATTATGTACTCACTACCAAGGACCCAATGAAAATTGGGGACCTCCCTCTCTAAATTAATTTTGCAGGAAAAGTGTCTTGACATTGCCGAAAGGTTGTGGTTCCTTGATAGCGGATGTTCAAGACACATGACGGGAGACATATCTCTTTTCGTTGAGTTTCACGCAAAGAAAAAGGGGTATGTCACCTATGGAGATAACAATCGGGGAGCCATACTTGGTAAAGGAAGTGTAGGTCTTTTGTTTAATGGTGCAGGTCCATCCACTGAAGACATTGTCCAAGATAAGGAAGATGAGAATGAAAATATTGTAAAGAAAGATGCTGAGAGAGAGAAAGATGAGTCTCATGATGAAAATGAAAAGGAAAGCATCTCAAACAATGAAGAACTTCCTAAGGCCTGGACAAATGTGAAAGACCATCCAATTGACAACATAATAGGAGACATCTCAAAGGGCGTTACAACACGCTCAAAGATAAGTAACTTTTGTCATCATTTTGCTTTTGTTTCACAAGTTGAGCCGAAAAATGCTAAGGACGCATTACTTGATGAGCATTGGCTAATGGCCATGCAATAAGAATTAAACCAATTTAAACGGAATGATGTTTGGGACTTAGTCCCTCATTCGGGAGATCATCAAGTAATAGGCACTAGATGGGTTTTTCGTAACAAACTTGATGAAAACGGCGTTATTACTAGAAACAAAGCTAGATTAGTTGCCCAAGGTTATAATCAAGAGGAAGGTATTGATTATGAAGAGACATACGCTCCTGTAGCACGTCTCGAAGCTATTCGTCTCTTACTTGCCTATGCGTGTTCTAAAGACTTCAAACTATTCCAAATGGATGTTAAAAGTGCCTTTCTAAATGGCTATATAAATGAAGAAGTCTATGTTGCTCAGCCACCCGGCTTTGAGAATTACATGTATCCAACTCATGTTTATAAGCTGAAACGTGCTCTATACGGTCTTAAACAAGCCCCTCGGGCTTGGTACGAACGTTTGAGCAAATTTCTTCTTAGTCAAGGGTACTCTAGGGGTAAAGTTGACACTACTCTCTTTATTAAAAGAAAAGATAAAGATGTTCTCTTAGTCCAAGTTTATGTAGATGATATTATATTTGGATCTACTAATGCAAAACTCGTCAAAGATTTTTCTAAGCTTATGCAGAGTGAATTTGAGATGAGTCTCATGGGTGAGCTAAATTTCTTCCTTGGCCTACAAATCAAGCAACTCAGTCATGGAACGTTTGTAAGTCAAACTAAATACTGTACAGAGCTGCTCAAAAAATTTGGAATGAGTGAAGCGAAGGAGATTGACACACCTATGGCAACAAATACTAACCTAGACAAAGATGAGAAAGGTAAAGAGGTTGATGTGAAATTGTACCGAGGTATGATAGGTTCACTATTGTACCTTACTGCCTCAAGACCAGACATTATGTTTAGTGTGTGTATGTGTGCAAGATATCAATCTTGTCCAAAAGAATCTCACTTAAAAGCTGTCAAAAGAATTCTGCGATATTTACGTGGAACTACTACATATGGCCTATGGTATCCAAAGGGAAATGAGTGCTATTTGGTAGGATTCTCCGATTCAGATTTTGCTGGCTGCAAATCCGATAGAAAAAGCACCAGTGGAACATGTCATCTATTCTCAAATTCATTGATAAGTTGGCATAGCAAGAAACAAGTATCGGTTGCATTATCCACTGCTGAGACAGAATATGTAGCTGCTGGAAGCTGCTGTGCACAGATATTATGGCTCAAGCAACAACTTCTTGACTTTGGTATTAAGCTTGATCGGATACCTATCATGTGCGACAACACAAGTGCCATAAACCTGAGCAAAAATCCTGTCTTACACTCACGAACCAAGCATATTGAAATAAGGCATCACTTCCTAAGAGATCATGTAGAGAAAGGAGACGTTACATTTGAACATGTAGAAAGCAAGAAGCAACTAGCTGACATCTTCACCAAACCTCTAGCAACGGAGCAATACTTCAACATTCGTAGGTGTAGCGGTAAAAATGTGACTCGAGCGGAATCGCGCGCTCGAAGTGTCAACAGAGTCGCCACCGAACTTTATTTATTCGAAGAAGGAAAGGGAAAATATCGATAAAACCCACAGAGAGAAAAGAAAAGGATAAGATGGTCATCGCAACCAAATTTTAGGTTCGGGAGTCGGTTAAGCAAGGGGAAGGTATTAGCACCCCTCACTTCCATCGTACTCGATGGGACCCATTTAGTTAGTTTAGTGTTTGAGTGTTAGCGTAATGTTTGTGTTCTTTAGCTTAGTAATTGATAAAAGATAAAAGATTTTTTTTTTAGGGTTTTCTATTATTGTGAAGAAAAAGAAAAGGTTTTTTATTATTATGCTCGCCAAGACGTTTGTATCTTGTGCCTACGTATTCCCTAGTGCAATGGGAAAGTCAGAGCAATCGTAGTTCGGACTAAGAACCACGAAAAGTTTGTTGATTGATTTTAGCGAGAGGTACTCAATCGCTTTCAAATGGAAATACTACGCGCACATGGATATGAGATCACTACAAGAATGGATGACTAAATCAAGATAAGACATGATTTTGGCCATCATCGCATTCGAGTGGAAGATATTCGATCTTCACATGTGGAAGTATGTTCGTATTGAAAATCGGATAAGTGTCTCGTTTATGAAAAGAGTTTTAAAAGCCATAAGGCAAAAATGGTTGAATGAAATTGAGATTGTGTTTTAAATGGACATTTAGCAAAGGATTGAGCATAGGTGTTCACCTAGCGCGTCTTTACCCAAGGTATTGAACAGGAGCGAGCCCCATTGTCACTTGTTGTCCTTGTTAATTGATTTTGGTTCGAAAGATCAGGGTATTCAAGAGGTGTGCGCTTCTTGTCACAAGATCTTTCGGTTTGATTAATGTATTTTTATTCAAAAGATCAAGGTATTCAAGAGGTGTTCACCCCTTGTCACAGGATCTTTCGGTTTGATTAATGTATTTTTATTCAAAAGATCAAGGTATTCAAGAGGTGTTCACCCCTTGTCACAGGATCTTTCGGTTTGATTGATGTATTTTGATTCAAAGGATCAAGGTATTCAAGAGGTGTGCACTTCTTGTCACAGGATCACTTTGATTAATTAAAGAGTTTTGGTTCAAGAAAATCAAGGTATTCAAGAGGTGTGCACTTCTTGTCACTTGATTTCTCGATTTATTTAAGAAGGCAATTTATTGTTTGATTCAAAGGATCGAAGGTATTCAAGAGGTGTTCACCCCTTGTCACTTAATCACTTTGATTTAATTAATGAAAGGTTTTAAAAAAGTGTTAATCCAAAAGGATCGGGGTATTCAAGAGGTGTACACTTCTTGTCACACGATCTTTCGGTATAAGAAAAAATAATTTTGAAAAGGAGCTCGACGTTGGATCGAGAATTATTTTGTAACCACTTGGCGTTGGACCAAGATTTATTGATTTTTTGGATTGAGATTAATCTAATATTTTTTTGCATTTTTTATAATAAAAATAGAATTTAAATATATAAACATATTTTTGTATTTTTAAATAGGAAATTGAAACAATTATATAACTAAAATTGAAACAAGTAAAATAATATAATAAAATAGACTAAGAGCAAAGCAAAACATGGGGGTGTAAACAGAATGGGGGGCTATTCATGGTGGAATTTCGTTGATGCTGGTATAGTTAGGCCCTAAGTCACTTGAAGACTTAGTTCAAGGGTGCTGAGGATCAGAATAGGGGTGATGACATAGCAAGTCGAATTGGGCCTAAATACAACAAGCCCATATCACACTTAAACACAAAACCCTAATAACAACAAAAAGACATCCATCTCTTTCAACGCTCATCCCTCACCTCTCAGCCTCACGATCTCTGCTACTCAGTCAACGAAAACAAAAACAAAACGAAACTCTTCACTTTTCTCGATCTCTCGCGATATCTTGCTTCGTCGCGCTCTCACCTCTGTTTCGAAGCTCTCACGATCTCACACTCTCTCATTCAAAATCTCTCTGTGTTCATCTCAAACATTCAAGCATTCATACAAAAACAACAAATATAAATCGAAAGATTGATCCTGGTTTGAGGTTCACACGGAAGGAAATCACAACAACTACATATCAAGCATGGGATATAAGCATAAAAAATTTAAAGGATTCAAACCGATATGGAGCTCGTTGATTGAAGATGATGGAATGCCGCTCAATGCTCTTGTTGTTTCGATTTGTGATGCGATGTCAGTATTGGTTCTGAGTTGATGTCATAGAGCTGTCTCGGATCGGAGAGCGCTGAAGGTTTATTTGGTTCAGTGAGGTGAGAAGTTTCAGTGAGTTTATGGTTATTGGAGGATTCTGATGTGATTATGAAGTGAAAGTTGAATGGTGTGGAGAATGTATGTAGGCTATCTGTGTTCAGTGGAGGTTATGAGTGGTGAAGCTAAGCGTTTTTGTTTTTGGGAGTTAATGTTTGCGGCTCTGTGTGTTTTCGTTTGAGGAAGGATTTGAGTGATTATTGGAGCTTCTGTATGAGGTTTTGAAGGTTAGGACTTAGAGAGATTTCAGCAGAGTTTTCGTACCCCTCTCTTCCTCGAATCCCCCCTGTTTTTATATAGGAATCAATTGGCTTTTGGGGGGAAAAATGGAGCAAATTTTGAACATACTTGTTGCTCTGCTTCATGACTTTCTTGATGCAGGTCATGTTTAACCATTTGGGTGAAATATTTGGACCGTTGTGACCTAGCTTTGGAGCAGAGGTTTTGGACACTTTTCTTTTGGCTTGGAGCAGATTTTTGTTTGTTTTCTGCAGGGAGAATGCAGAGTTTTGCAGCATAGGAGAGTAGTGGGATGGTAACAATGAAAGGGATCTGTTGCTTATGGTCAACATAGTGGACTGACTCTTTTTCCTGTTTTGATGAAACAACCACAAAGACAATTTTTCTTCTTTTTTTTTTCTTTTGACATAAATAACAACAAGACACGTAACAATAACAATAGTAATAATAAAAAAAACTATAAAAGTGACTATAATAATTAATAATAACTAATTAATAATATAAATGACAATAAAAATAATAAAAAAACAAAATATACAATAGCCACAAGTAATCACATGGTGTTTCAAATGAATGAACTTAAAACTTGATAAAAAGATTACACAACGATGACATGAATTTTATTTTATTTTTATAAATGAAATATGAAAAGATGCAAATACAAATTATGACAACATTAAAAGTCCATTTCATTTCAAAAATATGCAGAATATGCGACAACTAAATTAAAGGAAATACAGATGTGATATGACTAAGACTGAAATACACGGGTCAAAAATTGGGATGCGACAGATGCCCCTATTTAAGTTTCTTCCATCGAAGATGTGAAGAGACTTAAATACAAAGTACACAATTTTTGTCCTTCATATGCAAATGGAATGCAATGCATGGACTCTTTTTTTGTTATTTTGAATGCAATATGATATGAGACATATGTTGAACTCTGTGGGGAACTAGGCGCCACAAGAGACAAACTACCAGTGGAATGTATAAAAGACTTAATGGAAGAGACAATTGGGGTAAATGGTGATGAGCACCAGAGATATTCAGAAAATCATTGAATAAACTCTGGAAAAAGACATTAAAGTCATCCAGAAAAACATTGAATGAACTTCGAGAACACAATCAAGTACATCCAGAATAACATTGAACGTACGAGAAACAAACACCGGAGATATCCAGAAAAGCGTTGAATAACCTCTAAAACACATCGTTAAAGACATTCAGAAGATCATTGAATAATCTTTGGAAAGCGCATCCAGAAAAGCATTAGATGTGGAAACCAGATGGAAAATCTGAGTAGTCATCCAGAGAAGCATTGAATGATACCACGGATCATGGAGAAAGCAGCCATGACATTCAGGAAATCATTGAATGTATGGAAACAAACTGAATATTCTAGAAAAGCATTAGAAAAATAGAGACATATTCGGAAAAGCATCGGGTTTGACAAAGACAAATTGAAACAAATGGATAGAATTATTTGATTGATGCCAAGTGAGTTGGACTTTGATCTCAAGGTAAAGATGTAAATGAGTATGAATTTTGTTTAGATGCATGATTTTTTTTTGAATTTTCTATGCATGATATGTGAATGATGAATGTAATGCAGTTGATTATGACAACTGAGGTAGACTCTTTTGTGAAGCAGAAAAGGACATTTGGTTCCTCAACACAAAGAACATTATCAATTCTATTATGTCACACTGATGATTCTTTTGGGGAGGACTGCTAAACTGCTTGGGGATGGTTGAAGAAGAATGCCCCTGACTGGCTGATCGTTACCTGATCGTTGCTTCATTCCTTGAAATGAAAGTTGGGAATGCTTGCCCCAACATAAATTTTGAACAACAGGATCTTGAAGTAACATGCCTCTGATAGGACCACTGATCAAGTTTCTCAACTGTTTGAATTTCCTTGAAAGATTAGTACTTGCGAATAAAATGTTCATTCAAAAACGGTAATTTTAATGCAACGCTCAAAGCATATTTTGAAATCAAAATCATTTATTGGAATGATATTATTGATGTAAAGAAAATGAATCAAAGGTCCAAACAAAATAGTCCAGACATTCAAAGTGACGGGTAAAGCAAAAGGTAAAACAAACGATTTGCAAAGATCTTTAGGAGTCAGGTTAACGCCACTTTGTTGTAGCATGCTTTCAGAATAAACCTTGCCTCAATTAGGTCTTTTGGAGGTTGTAACGTGGCTTGGTTCACGGTTTTAGAAACAAAGAGATATAGGCTCGAAGTGTATTTGTACCCACCCCATTCTTCGTGATGATCTCCAATCCTACGCTCAGTTAATTTAAACTATGCATTCAGGTTCCAAGAGGCTTTGGAATTGCACCTACGATAATGATGATGGTTTAAAGACCAAGGGAATCTTTGAGACGGCAGTCACTTCTTCTTTTTGCTAGTCACAACACTTTTGTTGTTGTTCAAGAATTTATTGACTTCTCTTTTTTCTTTTGATATCCCTAACTTTTGCCTGAACTGTTTCTTTTTAGGATTATAGTCAGCGGGATGCCCCAATTTTTCTTAAGTCTCCTTCGTAGGTTTTGACTTATCGGGCTTTTTTTGAAATATTTTTTTTTGACAATGGAGAGATAGTGACTGCCTTGATAATGATTAATGATAACCATCTTGGTCACTTTTGATTGAAACGCTTATTCAAAGGTATACTTAATGATTCTCTTGAATTTGGATGCACAAATAAATTAACTGAGAACTACCCTGCCCCAGGTTAAAATTGCGGTTTTTTCGTTTAAAAAAAAGAAACTCCAACTTCGAAGGCTCAGAGGGGTTGACAAGGGATTAACTTCCTTATTTCTCCAGTGTTTGGGATTGAAACAATGCCTTTACATCATCAGCAAAGTTTTATTTGAAAGCATATAATTCAATAATTTTGGGTATTTCGTTGTCATCATCCTCCCTCCAATCTTTGCATAAAGAAAAGCTTGATAAAGAAAGTGAACAAGAGATATATTTTTGTTTTTTTTTTTTAAGATAAAACATAAATAAGCACACAATGGATGTAAATGGATTGATTCAAATATGTAATGCTCATTTCATTAAAATTAACGATCAAGAACAAACAAAATTCAAATGCAGTACACAAGATAACATAAGGAAATTGCAAACAAAACGAAACAAGGCCTAGTGACTAATCAGTGACAAGGAGGAGCTATCCTCTCACGAAACACTTGGCTTTAGGGATATAACTTGGCTTTCTTTGTCCTCAGCCACTCTTGTCATTCTCGGGCAAAGGATTCTTGACAGCATTTGGAGCACGAGCTTTTAATTCTATCACCTTTCCTCTGACCAAGTCTTGCACTCTAGCCTTAAGTGCGTAACAGTGTTCTAAATCATGACCAGCGGCTCCCTGATGGAACTCACAGTGAAGATCAGATCTGAAATTATCTGGAAGAGGATTTGGAGGAGTCAAGGGTCTTGTAGTAATCAAACCTAGTTGAACCAAATGAGGATACAATTCAGTATAAGTTGTTGGGATAGGGTCAAACTGAGTCCTAGACCTTGCAGCGCGATTTTGATTTTGACCAGCATTTTGGTGAGGAGCTTGAACTGGTTGCATTTTGGCAACAGAAGCAACAGCAGCTATCTGAGATTGATCATAATCTTGAGTTCTCTGACGAGGTCCTTTGCCTTCATTTGAGACGGTGTTGGTTTCACCATCTTTCTTCTTATAGAAGTTTCCATAAGGTTTCTTTGCCCCATTAGAGGATTCAACAGCATTAGCAACCTTGCCATTCTTAACCCCTTCCTCTAGCCTTTGACCAATGGTCACCAAGTCTGTGAAGTTGGAGGACACGCTTCCAATCATTTTCTCCCAATAGAAAGGTGAGAGAGTATCCATGAACATTCCAGTTAATTCCTTTTCAGCCAAAGGAGGTTCTACTTGAGAAGCTAGTTCTCTCCATCTTTGAGCATACTCCTTGAAGGATTCCCTTTCCTTCTGAGACATGTTTTGCAGTTGACGACGATCAGGTGCCATGTCCAGATTGTACTTGTATTGCTTCATGAAAGCATCAGTCAGATCTTGGAAGCAATGGATACGACTCTTCTCAAGTCCCATATACCATTTCAGGGAAGCACCAGTCAGACTATCTTGAAAGCAATGAATCAGCAATTTGTCGTTCTTGGTATAAGCAGCCATCTTGCGGTAGTACATGGTCAAATGACTTCTTGGACAAGTGTATCCCTTGTACTTTTCAAACTCCGGAGTTTTGAACTTGGCAGGTATGACCAGGTCGGAAACCAAACACATGTTTTCAGCAGCAACCCCAAAGTAATCAGCACCTTCCATGGCTCTTAGTCTTTTCTCCAGTATTTGATATTAGTCTTTGACTTCATCAATGTCACCATCTCGGTACTCAAAGAGAGGATTTTCATAAGTGGTTTGGGCATCAGCGTGCACAATTGGCTGAGACTCAGTCATGATTGGTGCTTGGAACATTGGTCGTGAAGGTTGACCCAACATAGCAGCAGCGGCGTGAGGTGGAGAATAATCCGGAGGTAAACCAAACTCGGGCCATGTGGTGGCGGGCCTTTGAACAGGAATAGGGTCTTCAACATCGTCGGCGACCTCTTGAATGACAGTCCTTTGAGGTGGTTCTCCTCTAGCAATCAGAACTTGCAACATCTCGGTGAGCTTAGTCATTCCTGACTTCAGATCCTCAATCTCCATTCTAACTTCAGCATTGTGTTGTTCTTGGTCCGCCATTCTTCGTCTGACGTTGGCTCTAGTCTCGTACTCGTGTGGAGGAACCAGTTTGACAGATGACAGATAACTGAATGAAAGAGACAGTTGGAATGAGGTACTTGGACAACATGCATGATGCAAATGATATGCAATGCCATGCAATGCAAAGCATGATAACAAAACAACCTATAGGAAGGCTCCTTAAGTTAGGATAGTTCTAAGTTCTTTACCCAAAAATCCCCTCACAAGGTTAGCTCTAAGGTTTTTGATAGTAGAGATACCTACATCACCATAGATGGAACGGGTTCTAAAGGTCCTTGGAGTTAGCGACGAAATCAGATTTCCGCCATGCGATGGGTGAACCATCTTATGACAAATTTCATGACTAAGTCTCCTCCAAGTGGGGTTTTCGTATTAGCCATTCAAGGTGTTCACCTTGGGGACTAGCACTACACAACCACCTCCTAACTTATGTTTTTCTCTTGTTTTTCAAAGCTCGGGTTGAGAGCTTCACTCAAGTATTATTCCCATACCCACAAGTATATACAGAAATAAAATAAAAGCGATAAAGCAAGAGTAAAGAAACATAAATAATACAAGAATAAATATAAAGAACATAAGCATAAAAAACAAAAGAATAAACAAACAAAAGTAAACACTCAAACCTAACCAACTAAACTAGGGTTGACTCTCTTAGGATATCCCCAGCAGAGTCGCCACTTTCTGTAGCGGTAAAAATGTGACTCGAGCGGAATCGCGCGCTCGAAGTGTCAACAGAGTCGCCACCGAACTTTATTTATTCCAAGAAGGAAAGGGAAAATATCGATAAAACCCACAGAGAGAAAAGAAAAGGATAAGATGGTCATCGCAACCAAATTTTAGGTTCGGGAGTCGGTTAAGCAAGGGGAAGGTATTAGCACCCCTCACTTCCATCGTACTCGATGGGACCCATTTAGTTAGTTTAGTGTTTGAGTGTTAGCGTAATGTTTGTGTTCTTTAGCTTAGTAATTGATAAAAGATAAAAGAAATTTTTTTTAGGGTTTTCTATTATTGTGAAGAAAAAGAAAAGGTTTTTTATTATTATGCTCGCCAAGACGTTTGTATCTTGTGCCTACGTATTCCCTAGTGCAATGGGAAAGTCAGAGCAATCGTAGTTCGGACTAAGAACCACGAAAAGTTTGTTGATTGATTTTAGCGAGAGGTACTCAATCGCTTTCAAATGGAAATACTACGCGCACATGGATATGAGATCACTACAAGAATGGATGACTAAATCAAGATAAGACATGATTTTGGCCATCATCGCATTCGAGTGGAAGATATTCGATCTTCACATGTGGAAGTATGTTCGTATTGAAAATCGGATAAGTGTCTCGTTTATGAAAAGAGTTTTAAAAGCCATAAGGCAAAAATGGTTGAATGAAATTGAGATTGTGTTTTAAATGGACATTTAGCAAAGGATTGAGCATAGGTGTTCACCTAGCGCGTCTTTACCCAAGGTATTGAACAGGAGCGAGCCCCATTGTCACTTGTTGTCCTTGTTAATTGATTTTGGTTCGAAAGATCAGGGTATTCAAGAGGTGTGCGCTTCTTGTCACAAGATCTTTCGGTTTGATTAATGTATTTTTATTCAAAAGATCAAGGTATTCAAGAGGTGTTCACCCCTTGTCACAGGATCTTTCGGTTTGATTAATGTATTTTTATTCAAAAGATCAAGGTATTCAAGAGGTGTTCACCCCTTGTCACAGGATCTTTCGGTTTGATTGATGTATTTTGATTCAAAGGATCAAGGTATTCAAGAGGTGTGCACTTCTTGTCACAGGATCACTTTGATTAATTAAAGAGTTTTGGTTCAAGAAAATCAAGGTATTCAAGAGGTGTGCACTTCTTGTCACTTGATTTCTCGATTTATTTAAGAAAGCAATTTATTGTTTGATTCAAAGGATCGAAGGTATTCAAGAGGTGTTCACCCCTTGTCACTTAATCACTTTGATTTAATTAATGAAAGGTTTTAAAAAAGTGTTAATCCAAAAGGATCGGGGTATTCAAGAGGTGTACACTTCTTGTCACACGATCTTTCGGTATAAGAAAAAATAATTTTGAAAAGGAGCTCGACGTTGGATCGAGAATTATTTTGTAACCACTTGGCGTTGGACCAAGATTTATTGATTTTTTGGATTGAGATTAATCTAATATTTTTTTGCATTTTTTATAATAAAAATAGAATTTAAATATATAAACATATTTTTGTATTTTTAAATAGGAAATTGAAACAATTATATAACTAAAATTGAAACAAGTAAAATAATATAATAAAATAGACTAAGAGCAAAGCAAAACATGGGGGTGTAAACAGAATGGGGGGCTATTCATGGTGGAATTTCGTTGATGCTGGTATAGTTAGGCCCTAAGTCACTTGAAGACTTAGTTCAAGGGTGCTGAGGATCAGAATAGGGGTGATGACATAGCAAGTCGAATTGGGCCTAAATACAACAAGCCCATATCACACTTAAACACAAAACCCTAATAACAACAAAAAGACATCCATCTCTTTCAACGCTCATCCCTCACCTCTCAGCCTCACGATCTCTGCTACTCAGTCAACGAAAACAAAAACAAAACGAAACTCTTCACTTTTCTCGATCTCTCGCGATATCTTGCTTCGTCGCGCTCTCACCTCTGTTTCGAAGCTCTCACGATCTCACACTCTCTCATTCAAAATCTCTCTGTGTTCATCTCAAACATTCAAGCATTCACACAAAAACAACAAATATAAATCGAAAGATTGATCCTGGTTTGAGGTTCACACGGAAGGAAATCACAACAACTACATATCAAGCATGGGATATAAGCATAAAAAATTTAAAGGATTCAAACCGATATGGAGCTCGTTGATTGAAGATGATGGAATGCCGCTCAATGCTCTTGTTGTTTCGATTTGTGATGCGATGTCAGTATTGGTTCTGAGTTGATGTCATAGAGCTGTCTCGGATCGGAGAGCGCTGAAGGTTTATTTGGTTCAGTGAGGTGAGAAGTTTCAGTGAGTTTATGGTTATTGGAGGATTCTGATGTGATTATGAAGTGAAAGTTGAATGGTGTGGAGAATGTATGTAGGCTATCTGTGTTCAGTGGAGGTTATGAGTGGTGAAGCTAAGCGTTTTTGTTTTTGGGAGTTAATGTTTGCGGCTCTGTGTGTTTTCGTTTGAGGAAGGATTTGAGTGATTATTGGAGCTTCTGTATGAGGTTTTGAAGGTTAGGACTTAGAGAGATTTCAGCAGAGTTTTCGTACCCCTCTCTTCCTCGAATCCCCCCTGTTTTTATATAGGAATCAATTGGCTTTTGGGGGGAAAAATGGAGCAAATTTTGAACATACTTGTTGCTCTGCTTCATGACTTTCTTGATGTAGGTCATGTTTAACCATTTGGGTGAAATATTTGGACCGTTGTGACCTAGCTTTGGAGCAGAGGTTTTGGACACTTTTCTTTTGGCTTGGAGCAGATTTTTGTTTGTTTTCTGCAGGGAGAATGCAGAGTTTTGCAGCATAGGAGAGTAGTGGGATGGTAACAATGAAAGGGATCTGTTGCTTATGGTCAACATAGTGGACTGACTCTTTTTCCTGTTTTGATGAAACAACCACAAAGACAATTTTTCTTCTTTTTTTTTCTTTTGACATAAATAACAACAAGACACGTAACAATAACAATAGTAATAATAAAAAAAACTATAAAAGTGACTATAATAATTAATAATAACTAATTAATAATATAAATGACAATAAAAATAATAAAAAAAACAAAATATACAATAGCCACAAGTAATCACATGGTGTTTCAAATGAATGAACTTAAAACTTGATAAAAAGATTACACAACGATGACATGAATTTTATTTTATTTTTATAAATGAAATATGAAAAGATGCAAATACAAATTATGACAACATTAAAAGTCCATTTCATTTCAAAAATATGCAGAATATGCGACAACTAAATTAAAGGAAATACAGATGTGATATGACTAAGACTGAAATACACGGGTCAAAAATTGGGATGCGACAGTAGGGAATTAGGGATACTCGATATCTCTAATTTGGGCTAATTACATTTGTTTTCTCTTAAAGTTATTCCTTTACTTTATATCTATATATTGGTTATTCTCAAGCTAACATTTCTCTTAGTGTAAAGGTAGTTCATTATCAAGCCAGGCATCATTCAACAATGACTAAAGGCTTCCACTAAACGGTGACACCTACATATTGAGAAGGCGGTAACGTGATTGTTGTTCACTTCCAAAAATTTTATTGATACTATAATATGCTATCAATTAACATGCTTATAGTGACTTCATGTATGTTTATCCATATATCTCAATTACATATATGTGTCCATCATCTCCATTCATAACATATCATGTTTTGGGCATACAAGCAAGTAACTAAGCATAAATCCATCATATAGTAACATCCCTAAGGCATTTCAAACAATTGAAGCAACTTAGGTCGACCTACCTTGCATCTGAGTCGACCTACAGAAGAAATTTTTTAACAGAAACCAAAAATGCTCAGTTACGTCGACCTACCCATATTTTAGGTCGACCTAATTTGATGCTTTTTCTCACTGCTTCTGTTAGGTCGACCCAGCCTTCATTTAGGTCGACCCACTGCTGTAACAATTCCCAAAATTGGGTCTGTTGGTCGACCCGACCCATCCCCATACTAACTAATCTTTCCTCTTTCCATTTCCACTCATTCTCATATCATTGTGTACGGCCAACCCTAATTCCTCAAGTTCAAAGGTTGTCAAAAATCATCCCTCTCACACAAATCATCAGCAAAAATGCCTCCAAAATCAAGAAAGGGAAAGGAAATCGCATCTGGATCATCCTCTCAACCGGTAAGTGTTGTAGCCCTTGTTCATCCTGATTGCAAAGAAAATTTTGAAAAATGGCAAATGAAGAGGAAGGTAGTCAAGCAATATATCTTTAATCAACATGTTGCTAAGCATATGCACATTCCTGATGTTGTCAGTCTTGTTCAGCATCAAAATGTTCATCCCCTTTTGGAATGTGCCACACCGTACTGTGAGAATACTGTTAGGGCTTTCTATGCAGGGTTCACAAGAGAGGAACGTTGTAATTTTTGATTTAAGATGGGGTCGAGATCCCATATTGTTGACAAACGAGCCTAGATAAGTATCTTTGGTCTTACACTCTTGGGAGATGAAGTCCGTATAGAAGACGGTGACATTCCAGCCAACTATGATCATGTCGCCTACATGAAATCTATTCTCAAAGACCCTGCCGTCTTTGACAAGACAAATGAATCCATCACAGCGGTCACCTAAAAAGAGATCCTAGGCTCCTCAACTGGATTATCTCAAGAGTCATTCGACCACGAGCAGGCGGATTCTCAAGAATTGAACGAAATGAGGTTGTGTTAATGTACCTGATTCAAAACAGGACGCGTGTGCACTGGCCACACTTTCTAACTGCCAAGTTTCAAGAGGTACAGCAGAAGACTACTGCTCTATGTTATGGCTCGATCATTCAAACAATCGTGAACCATTTCGGCATGAAACTCGATGGTTTGTCCTACATTCACATGAAACAGAATCAAGACTTCTCCCAAACAACCTTAACCCTCATGGGATACCATTGGGATCCAAATAAGAAAACCTACTATCTCATTCAAAAGGGAACCGGAAAAATCATCTACAACTATGATGATCCTACGGAATTTGGTCACATTGCAGGTAATGAAGAAGAAGGACTTGATCAAGACAATGCAAATGATGATGATGATCACATGGAAGATGTTGCACAAGATACGGATGCAAATTGGAGATATGTTCCTCCACAACAAGATGACATCCCTTGGGGATACACGGCTCCGCCTCCGCCGGATCAAACCAACATCATTTCCATGTTAGAGAATATGCAACTCTTACAACAACAACACTTCGACACACAACAGCTCCAATTCCAACAAATGCAACAGCTCCAACAAGATCGCTATGACGAACAACAACGACAATATCAATCGTTGTACAGCTTGGTTCAAGACCACAAAAGCGATTTTGAGACTTTTGCCTCCAACTCGACTCTAAGACAGAATCAGTTTGAGGAAACGGCATTGCATCGTCATGCCAACATAAGCCAAAGCTTCAACACTCTCAATCTATCTGTGCTTGATTTGTTGGAACAAGTTGAAGAGGATCGTCCTCATACATTTCAAAGAGGAAGAGGAAGAAGGGGCAGGCGTTAGGATGCATTCTCCATCATATCATCATATTATTGCATTTCATTTCATTATCATTATGTTATATTCTTACATATTGTCGTACTGTGCCTTGTTTGTCAATCTCTTGGATTATCATGTATGTTAAAGTGTACCTTTAAACATGTTTGGCTCTCATGTTATCACTATCTACCTTTATCTATTATACTATGAATGCTAGCGTTTTATCTATGTTTCTCTCGTTACTCTCCTCTTCTGTTTTCTTGTATCTCTTTTGATGTTGTCAAAGGGGGAGATAGATGCTGAGTGTACGGGGGAGCTCAACTGAGTGAATAGATGCTGAGTGTACGGGGGAGCTTTTACCACTTATTGCCAAAGCTTCTACTACCGGTTTGCCATCATCAAAAAGGGGGAGTATGTGAATACAAGATCACACTCACAAAGATGTTTTTGATTCATGGCAAACTCAACAAGCATACAAGCAACAAGGCACAAGCAGAAGAACTCAAAGAAAAGCATGCATTGGTCACTTATGACAGAGCAGGTCGACCTACTATGCATATAGGTCGACTCAACACAAGAAAAACAAGAAAAATGCAGAAAAGCAGCAGATAGGTCGACCTACTGTCAACCCAGGTCGACCTAAAATGGAGAAAATTTCATACACTTCTGCTAGGTCGACCCACACATCAACTAGGTCGACCTAAACTGAAGAAATGTACCAAAAACGCATTTAAAGAGAATTCTGGTCGACCTACTTCCCTAACAGGTCGACCTAACTGGGAGCAAATATCATTCAAAGCTAATGCACCTCTGCTAGGTCGACCTAAGCACCACAAGAGGTCGACCTAATTGATCAAAAACACCAAAATTCTGGTTTTCTCTGCTCCAACTGATAAGCTCTCATATATATTGTCCAAGGTTCATTATTGTTCATTAACACCAACAACTGAAAGATACACAAAGGCTTCTCATCTTCGTTCTTCATCATCTCCAACACAATTACACATAATCATTCTTGTGTTGAGGGTTAGTGATCGAGTTCGATAACGTCCATGGAACGGAATTGAAGATTCCTAGTGGGTGAAGATTTGTGGGGTTTTTGGTGAATAAAATCCGAGGGTTTTGTCCTCCAAGATAGGTGAATTTTGGGGGTTTTTATCAAGAAGCTTCATCAAGGATCCAACTGAGTGTGAAGATTGAAGAACAAGTATTCGAGCAATTCAAGACACTGCAGAAAGGGATCAAAGTGAAGCTCTTGGAAGATCTTGATCTGGCTCAAGATTAAGGGGAAAGAAGATTCAAAGGATCGACAAATTTGGTTTATTGTTTATCGCTTTGTTATCTTCTTTGTATAAACTGCTTTCAACATTAATGAAAGATTTCCCAATTTCAGTTTGGAATTGGGGGCAGACGTAGTCGTAGCGAGGACGATCGACGAACTGCCTAAACAAATATCGTGTTCTTGTCGCTTTTATATTTTCATTTAAGTTCTGCTCATATTTGGTTATAATTGCAAATTGATCAACGATTCGAGTGTTAAAATTGTGAATTAAGAACTTGTATAAACATCACAATTCATCACACACTGAATTACTATCAATTTGATCATTATCACCAAGTGTTTGTGTTTTTGCTTCTTTCACTATTACTGCATTGCAAACATCGTTCATCATATAAGAAGTTAATCGATTTTCATTAGAGCGACATATTGATTCTATAGGGTAATCTCTTATCGTTTATCTCAAGCTATTTAGTGGTTTTAACACATATACAATCGTTTCAATAGTGGTCCGGAATAGACGCGAGTCGATTCAGAACCGCTTTCGCTTAAAGTTCAATTAACTCCGAAAAACTCTGTGAGATCTATTCACCCCCCCTCTAGATCCTTAGGTCAGCGTCTAACAGTCGTTAATTTCGGGAAAAAGGCAAAGGCTTGTACTCGATCGAATATTAGAGGCGATCTTCGTATACAAGGTAAGGGTGGGGTTCTTGCTCTATAAACGGAGATATGATGCACCGTATATGGGGTTTAGGGAATTTTAATATCTCATTGTGTGCGATTAATTGTTCTGTGAATTTGCTAAATTGATGTCTGGAATTTATATGAAATTATCATATGTGTAGATTGTTCTTGCTGTAAAAATTGATGTTTAGCTGATTTTGCTGATGTTAATTTTAAGTGATTTGATACATGCAATTTTGTACCGATATTCATACGGTTTTTGAATATATATACATATTAGTTCGTCATTATATATATATAAGTATTGTATGCCACTATAGCGGCATTATGAGTTAACTGGAATATATGCACTGTAGTGTGGTTATACTGCTTTGTCCATATTTTGAAAGAGATAACAATTAGATAGATATAAATAAGTTATACCTACTGTAGCGGTACTATGTATTAAATGACCATTGCCATATATTAATTGATATATAACAAGTGACAGTAGATGCTAATTTGGGATACTGTAGCGGTAGCTATATCAGTGATTATTAGTAAATTGGAAATCCATTTCAAGTTTATAATATATAATACTTACTAGTGAGTTATAGCAATAATAATTATAATAAAAATAATAATTTAATATCATCTTTTAGGAATTTTGAGTTAAGGATAATATTTGGATTATTCGGCCAACTTAAGTGATTTTCAATTCTGTTAGAGTTGTCAATAGGGTTGTCAGAGTTGTTTCCGAGATGTTTAGAGTTAAATCTAATGAACTGTAAAGATTAAAATTGAAGGTACTTGACCCTTTAGAGTTGTTTTATTATTACTTGAGTCAGACAATTAGTCAATTTGGTGCATAAGAGTTACCCTTATATGTAATAAGAATTGTCAGTAGGGTATTTTTGGGCACTTTAGAGTTGTATGAATTATTGTAGAGTTGTTTAGAGTCCCTTCGAAACTCTGACGAATTATAATTATATATTATTATAATTTTTATAAGTTAATAATATAGAATAATATTAGGAGTGTTCAAGAATAATTCGATAACCGTTGTGCTTGCGGTGTTTTTCATGATGTTGAGACGTGACATATTTTTGTGAGTTTTGTGAAGTATGGCGATGTTTGCGTGAATTATCTGTGATTAATTATTGTTGTTGAGTTGTCGTGTGATATATTGCGATGTTGCGATAAGTTTTTGTGAATTATTGCGAAGCGCAGGATTTAAGGTGACGATTGTTTATCAATAATTATAGATATATTTTGGCGATGTAGGCGAATGCCTTTGTGACGATGTTTGGCGACGTATTTGTGATTTGTTGCATTTCATTAGTGTCTCGTGATTTGCATGTTTTAGCGACGGCCTGGATTGGCAAACAGCGACGAAGGCTTATGCCTGTTTTGATGCCTCTATTTATTGGCAATTGGCGATGGGGGCTGAAGCCCTGGGTACCACATGCATGTGCATTTGTTAGACTTGCATTTCATTTGTGTGATTATGAGTTTATGTGTTGTGATGTGTGAACTTATGCGAATTGTTGTGGAACCTGAATATGAATTTAGGTGAGATTTCGTGATGTGTGTTGTTTTGATTTAAACAGGGAAGTGAATTAGACGGTAACGATTATACCGAAAAGTGATGATTATTATGACTTAAACCGTATATATACTGTTTATCATCACCCTGTTTATATTGTTTGATATCTCACCCCCTTTCTTTTGTTTCGCCGTTACCTTTATACTGGTAACGTGCAGGTGATAGCTTTGATGAAGATTTAGACGTTGTGAGTTGAGTCGGTGGTCGCTCTGATACGTAGCACTCGGGGGGATAAACGATTGTCTTAATTATTATTTGTTATGTTTGCTGAATTTTGGTGATGTTTTATTGTTGAATTGTAGCTTAAAGCTATTTTGCGAAGATGTTATGATTAAATTGAAAATTGTGAAGTTTTGTGAATTCCGCTGCGAGATAAAATAATTATTTTGATAAAGTAATTTTTAGTAATGATTTGACTATCGTTTTAAATTCATGTGCTATGTATCTATATGAAGGCAAGTAAGCCGTAAATGTTTTTGAGATGACGAATATGTGATACCTCAAATGAAATTGTTTGGAATTTATACTCTGATTTTTCCGTATAATTTATCGGGTAGATTTGGGGGGTTACATATATCACTTTGGACCTTAAAAACCTTATCATGTCCTCAGAGAACTTTTCAGAGATGCATATCCGGATAAACTCTATTATTTTACGAAAAAAAGATTTATTCGGAAATGAACATCCAAAAAGTTTCATGGTGTTTTTTTAAAAATAAAATGGGATTTATGCGAATATGCATATCCGGATTCTACCCTGAACCAAAAACGAACCAGAAACTTATAAAACATAAATAGAAGTTGTAAACTATAAATTGTGTAAATAGAAATGGTCGACATTTAGCCCATAATTATTGAATATATATTACTTATGCATTAAGTTGTATCAATAATAAATCGTATCAATATTATATCTTTGACGACAATACATTCATAAAAGTGTATCGATTACAATCTAAAATACATCAAAAGATGCATCACTGCATAAATCTACGATTGGTTCCTCCTTCGAACTTTCCTTATTTGACTCTCTTTCAAGCTCGCTCAATTTGGTGAACTTTTCAATCAGTTCCATAAATTGATTCGACCAAGTTTTTGTCTCTTTTATGGAATATGTAGTCCACTCCAGCGATGTACTTGGTACAAGACACTCCGATTTCAAATAAACCTCAACAAAATGTAGCGATTTTGAAAGTCACCCAAATGTGAAAATTCGACTATGTTAGTTGTTGTATTGCTGAGGTGTCTAACCTGATCGGTCAAAGCACAAACAATCTTCTCCATCACTTGATCCAAAATAGTACTTTCAAAGTATTTCAGGAAATTTATATATCTGACACAGACACACACACATACACTCCTACAATGCATTATAGAAGCAACATACAAGTCTTCTAAGGATGAATTTAATATATCAGTCCATGCATCCGTTATCTTTTTCAACACGACACCAAGTTTGACCATTTTTCCGTCTTCACGCTTGATTTGTTTGGTACCTACAGCAGGTTTGATAAGACTTCTCACATTTTTATGTGATATTGACAAAGTAATGCGTAAGATGTAGGAAACACCTCTGCAACCAAATTCATCAGTGCGGTGTCTCAATCTGTGACAATACATTCGGAATGTTTTCATGGTCCTTCAATAAGGTCTTGCACATTTTCAATGTCCGTGTAACTTTGTCCTCTTTGTCGGATTCCAAAAATGTGAGGGTTCATCAATCTAGTTTGATTACTAGATTGGGTAAACTATTGAGTCAATGGAAATCAACCAGGACCGGTCAAAACAAGTAAAAATCAGCGAATTGGTGGTTTTATAAAATTGACGGGTTAAATGTTTGTTTTTTTTCTTCGGACAAAACGACACCATTTTGAGAGCTGAAAAAATAAGTAGACTATGTTCAAAATTAATTTGAAGCAACTTTCCCACCTCATAAATAAATTTATTAGACATGTTATTTTGTTATTCAATTTTTTTGCAGTTAAATTTTGTTCAAAATTTATTTGAATTTCTATTTTATACTATTTTGGTGTATGTGATGACTATGTTTAGAATTTGAATTTAAAGAATGAACTTGTGATTGTGATATTTTGAATTTTTTAGGTGTAGTGATTTTTTTAGAGATCGAGCCACCTGGTTTGATCAATTTAATAACTATGTAATTTTATTATAGAGACTGGTTTATTCAAGCGAGTTATCAGATTTAATATGGTTTAGTCATGTGGTTCGACCAGTGATTCAGTGGTTCGACCAATGAACCAATGATCAAGTACCCTCATCAATTTGATGACCAGTTCAACTTTTAAAATATTACTCTCTCCGTTTCAAAATAATCGTCGTTTAAGATTTTCGCACACAAATTAAGGAATGTAATTATGTTGTCATAAGATATTGCACATTAATTAAATTAACCTTATAAATATATTAGAAATAGTGTACAAAATAATAACTGAAAGACATAATTAAAAAAGTAACAATCATTTCTACACTGAAAATTAAAAATGACATTCATTTTGAATCAAATATTATTTCCAAAATCAACAGTAATTTTGAAACTAACACAATATATAAAATAACATTTCATTATTATAAAAAGTCCATTATTATGACATACCATTTACACAATATATTTTAAAAATTTACATAATAATATTATTGTGTGTTTGATTAAAAAAGTCTCGAGCATTAAAAATATATTTTTTGTCTAAGAAAAATGCTATTTTGACACTTACACCATAAGTCATTGTTCACAAATATGGTAAACAATGACATTTTCAATTTTGAATTATATATATATATATATATATATATATATATATATATATATATATATATATATATAACAACTTTGGTTAATGATGATTGATGTGTATAAACTTGGTTAATATAATATATAGTTTGGTTAATATGTTCATTGACATTAAAAATAGTATTAAGTGGAAAAATAAAATTGGTTAATTGAGTGTTATAAGTTGATTAATATAGTTCATAGTTTGATTACGTGATAAATCAATTTGGTTAATGTTATATATAAGATTGGTTAATACAATTCATAATTTGGTTAATGAGTTCTCAAACTTTAAAAAAAAAACTTAAATAGTTAAATAAAGTTGGTTATCTAAGTATAAAGATTGGTTAATACATTTATAATTTTGTGTCAGAACATGTTTAGTTAATTTGAAAAGTACCATTCAACCAAATTTTCAATGTAACCAAGTAATACCAATATAATAAATATGGTTAGTTAATCGTGGTTCGGTTCGATAGTTTTAAGTTTAGTTAACTGTGATTCGATTATCGAACTGTTTGATAAATCATAGTTCAAATCATAAATCAGTGAGAATTTTTCGGTTATTTAACAACGACTCATAAATCAGATAGAACGAATCAGTTATTTAACAACATTTTTGTTTATGTGGTTTAGTTCGATTTTATGAATATTTTGAAAAGCCTTATATTTGCAAAAGGTATACTGATGGCGACACATGACTCATCAAAGGCAAGCAAAATGTACTCATCACCCAAAGAAGTATCTTAGTCGTTCTATGAGGGTTCATTTAACACAACGTGTGCTCATTCCCTAATTCTATCGTCTATTGTCGGAATCACTCGCTCATGTATGGAAATTGGAAAGCAACGTGTTCCCATATATAATAGCTTGGAAGAAAAAGTAAAAAAGTAAGTCACGTTCTTCATAATAATAAGAATAATAAGAGTAACTAACCATTTGTCATGTTCCAAAAAGGGAGAACGCCAATTCTGCTTCTTTGGAGACTAAGTATAGGTTTGGTTCCACTTTTACAAGTTTCAGAATCAATTTTCGAGATGTCAATTTTAAAGATGTGGAATTGATTCTGGGTAACTTTGATGTGTTTGGTATATCAAAAGTAGAATTGATCCTGCTTCGAGAATTGTTTCTACTTGAAGCTAGAATTTGTAGTTTCTGATTTCAGAATTTATTCTGGGTCATTTTTACACTGAAATTTATTGTTCAACTCACTTTTACATAAATGTATCCAAACATAAATCAATTATATTAAACTCAATTCAGCTAAAATCAATTATATCCAACGCCAATTTAAACATGCCCTAAGATTCAAGTCTAGAAGATACTTATACATATCACAAGCTTGAGGTTGAAAATGAGTTTCAGCTCTATTGCTCAAGCATCGTAACAATCTCTAACCCCCTTAACCATAAAGGGTTGTCACTTACTAACTTTTCTCAAGTACATTCTTGATAAATATATCATATCACACTTTGTATGGGTATGTCAATTCCTATGGTGTTTTGGCTGTTTGTTGGTTGAAGTGAGACTTGATTCCACCATAGACACAAACTAGGCTAGATCCTGGTTGATTTTGTAATGTGTGCTTTTGGCATCTCCGATTGATTCTAATGCTTGATTTTAGATGCACAATCTTCAGAGCGTAAATGTAAAATTTGAGGCAATGTCAAATTACTAAGTGGTACTAATGCCATAAACTACCTTCATTTGTATCTTGTTACATCTATGTAGGTAATTTAGCATCAGAGTAAGAATACAAAGTTTGTACCACATGGCAAATATTCAAAATTTTAAACTGCAATCAACAATGACATGAAAACCGCAACGCCACCTTTGTATACAATTTTTTACAATATTAAGACATCCACCTATCCAAAGTAACTTGTGAAGAATATAAAGACACGAAAGTCAATTGTGAGGTAAAGTGAATGTTTGTACTCTAAAACAAGATTTGTGCAAAACATAGTGTGATTTTGGTGTTTTCCAAAATCATCTGAAACTAAAAATGTAAAGAATCATGAATCATCATCTTGGTTATTTTTAGTACCTTCTAACAATTGAAAATATTAATTAACAATCAAAATTAAAAAGAAAAACAGTCATGCTAATTAATCTACACTGTCCAATCAGCGATTATGCGATCAAGCACGTGCAAGACCTTCACCCTCTCCTGGGGGTCACGTGCGAGAATCGAAAGAACATCATTGAGTTTCAAAGCTTGATTAACCCTAGTCTCAGCAAGCAACCCACGATACAACCACTTCCCACAATCGATGCAATCAACCGTTTCCATTTGGATCTCACTACCGACCATATCCCTAAAAGCACCAAGAGCATGAAGAACGAATCCATCACTGCGCAGAGCGGGAATAACAAGACGAAACACGGTAATATCAGAAGGTGAAGGAGAGCCGAGTCTCTGTAATCATTTGAAGAAGTTACACGCTTGGTTGGTGGAGCGGTTGTTGAAGTAAGAAGAGGTTTGGGTTGGAGGTCTTGGGGTGTTAAGGTTGGATGAGGTTTGTTTAGTGAATGGCAGAATGAAGAATTGAAAGGTGTTATAGGTAAAGGAAGTTTGGAAATGGTGGGTTTTGTTAGGTGGTGAAGATGGAGGAGTATGTGAGAAACCATTTTTGGATTTTCAGATATTCACTCAAGTTAGAATTTTGTTTTACGAATGTTAAAAAAGCTTCATTTTTTTTAAGAGTTTAATTTCTTTCCACCTTCTAAAGAATTTTATACTTTTACACAATAGTACGTTGGAGCACAATGGCTCTAAGCCTTGGAGTCATTTGGAAATAAGTTTAACATAACGATAGTGAGAACTCACGAAAAGAAAGAAAAAAAAAAAAAGAAATTGCACTAGCAACTTTAAGAGAACAAACTTTATTCAACTAAAAAAGAAAAAATATTCAAAACATGGAGTGATCAAAAAGTATATACACTCTCTATTGAAAGAATAAATACTTGTATTTGAATTAAATTTCTGTTTATTTATCTTTTATTATGATTATGTTTTTTCAAATGACTAAGTTACAGTCAAATTTTTTGAAGAAGATAAAGAAACTGAATTGTAACTAGAAGACACCTTATTAAAATTTTAAAATTAATTTTATTATCTTTTCTAATTCACTTTTGTAACTTCAAATTTTTACAAAAAAAATTCATAAAATCTTTCAAATCTTATTAATACATTGTACTTTAAAATGTTAAAACCCCCATTATAGATTCATTAAAATCTAAACTAAAACTTCTATCTATAAAGGTGTATTTTCAAATTTTCAATTCCTTGTCAAAATAGTGTTTTAAATTTGAAATCCAATACATTCCTAATACTTACTATATCATAAGGGTGATGAATTGGAAAAACTTCTACAATTGGTTTAGTGATATTCCTAAAACCCACCTACCTACCAAAGAGAAAGGCTTTTAGAGATTGGAAAATTCTCAACCACCCCCTAAAATCCACTCCAAAATTCATTTGGTAGTGTATTTCTGTCAAAAAAAAAAAAAATACACTACCTAATAAATTCTTTTGCAGATTTGACCATATATAGAAAGTGGATTGAGAAATATCACATTCATTAGCATAGATATGAACATATAGCATAGTCTCAAATGTTCATTTACTTCTATCTCAATATATCTATTTACAGTCTGTGAAAATTGGATATGATTCTGTAGAGGAACTTTCTATATGTGTACAATCGTTCACATGATTATCCTATAGTAAAAGTACTGAATTTTTTCCTTCGCGCCGCGAGATCGACTCAGCAAATATACATTCATTCTTGTTCTCGTGCTTATTATGTCTGCAGACAGAATATGCAGATAGTTACATAATAAGAACATTGATAAACATAAATGCAAAATCGTCGATAGTTGAAGAGATTCAAGAATAATTGAATACCTTCTTACACATTGCCTTGTCGTAAAGGCTCTGATTCAGCATGAACTACATTGTTTTGCTGGTCCAATGGCATGTATTGTGACATGATCGCCATGATCTCGGAGTCCATGTAAGACTAAAAATAGATATAGGTGATTAAATTATGATTCTAATATGTTATGCTAGTATCGTGTTGCGTAACGTATAGTTGAGAATAATAGGCTTACCCTGAGTCTATACTTGTAGAATACGTAACCAGCTAGACCAGCTATCGCAACAACTGCTATGACCACAAATGCGAGTACTTTTCCAAATTTTGATCCATTTCTTTCTGCTAATATTAAAACAAAAATTATTATCTTGGACTATCAACTATGATGTGAAATCTTTTGTTACAGTTAAGATATGAATGTCTTACCAATACAAATATCTTGTTCCTTGATGTAAAGAAGATTTCCTTTGCATTTACAATCGTAACCACCCCAAGTGTCCTTACAGCTGCAGCCATCGCACTGACAAGCACTTTTTTCCTTACATTCATCGATATCTGAATCAGATCAAAAGAGAATAACAAAAGTTATATTTTTTTTGCAAAATCGATCATATAAAGGCGATAGCGTGTTTGAGATTGTTGCAGAAACAAATGTTACCTTCACATGTAATACCATCTCCAACAAATCCTTCTGGGCAGTGACAGCCATTTACCTTGGATTCCTTTATTGAAAAAAAAAAGATAAACTGTTAGCCTTCAGCCCTGTCCGAGAATGTAGTACAATGAATATCTTATCGGAGGCAGCGTTTTTAATCCTTGTAATATAAACACTTTCTGATTTTAGTCGCTGCAATTTTTTGTCTATGCATTTAAGGATTACCTTAAATTTAGTTTCTGACACCATCTTTCCATCCAAGTTTGATTTTACATGTGGCTCTATTGGCCACATCATCAAACTTGGACAGAAAGAAGACGTCAATACTATAACTTCAACTACATGGATCAAAAGCTATATTTACAATCAAACAGGATGAAATAAAAGAAGAAAAGATGAAGATTTGGTTAAGCAGTACTGAACTGAACAAGCTGAGAAAGTAATTTTATTTCTAGTTTCTGACCAACAGCCTCCATTGTTTATAGAGCATCTTGCTGGTCCAAAAGCTGTCATATGGGAAGAGTAAACATATCATCAACAACATGGAAAATTGCTAATCGTTTTGATTACAGTAAACAAGCCGGTGACAGGTGACTGCAGTGAATCATGATCCGAGACCAGAATATATCTTTTCATATTCGAAAAATATAAAGAAGATGAAACTTTAATATATTCTAGAAGAAATACCTTCACATGTTGTATAACCATCACCCTTATATTGAACACCTTCCACAACAGGACACTCACAAACTCTTCCCCTGAAAGTATCCTGAAAAACAATAAAATGTTCAACTTGCAGCCAATCACAGAAACACTATGGACAGTTATATAGTCCATAGTACTTATATTTTGTAAGAAAAATCGGTAACAGAAATTCCTTATCTATACCTTGCAAGCAGTTACATTAGCACTTCTGTCTTGCCAGCATCCTCCATTTCTTCTTTCTAAACACTCATTAGTTTCAATATCTGATAAACCGAAATAAAGTTAAATTCACTCTCACAGTAGAAGTTTTGAACTAAAAGAATCAATCACTAGTTCGGTTCATATGATGAAATATTAAGCACACTAACCTCCACTTAAACAAACTTGAGGTTCAGTAGTCTCCTTAAATCCTGCACATATCGCCTTCAAAACAGATGTTCTCTCCAATTTTCCTTTCGACAAAACAAATAAAAATTTAGAATTCGGTATATCAAATATGTTCGTATAAAGGATAGTCAAATTTGAAGTTGAAATCGAAGTCGAAGAGGCAAAATCTGCGTCCATTTAAGTAACTAACCTCTATACTGGACATTGTTTAAAATCAATGTTGGCAAAATGGTTACATCGCCACGAGATCCTCCTCCAATCTTTATACCACAAATTGATCAACATCATATAAGTTATTCGACATACGCAATTGATTAATTTTCGCAAGTCATATAAGTAAGTATCAAATATTAACCTGTGCTGTTTGTTCGATCTTTAGAACTTCATTCTCCACATCAGCTTCAGGGTCACCAACACATTTCTTGATTTTCTCAATAGGAAGATCTGTAGTATTAAGATCAAACTCTTAGAACATAAACAAAAACAGGATAATCTAATTCGCAGAAGTATAAAAATTATGCATTTACCTAATGATTTCATGACAACTTCAGCACAATCTTTGCTGTATTTTTTCTCCTTCATAGAACACCTAACATGAAAATCTGTCACATAATCCCACCACACCCACGAACGGTTACTCTCGTTCGCTACTCTATGAACACAAAGCTGCCTCAGATTCTCATACACTACATCCTTCCCTTCATATCCTTCACCAAAATCCTTCTCAGGATCCGGCGCGCAATATCGTCCGTGGTTTATACATTGAGACTTACACTGGCTGCTTTCAACAAACGGCTTCGGACAAAACCATGTTATGTAATGTGGAGTAAACAACGTATACCCACCTCTCTCAAGAATCTGAGCATGACCCTTAAAATTCTTCACAAAATTCATCTGTTCATCACAACGAGGGCCGCATTCGTCGTTGCTGTTTGTCCAGAACTCATATTCGACCCGATTGTCTGGGTGAGGTACAGATTCCCTCCAGTCAATTCTTAGCAAAACTTCGTCTTTGTTACTTAGAGAATCCTTCAACGAATCGCCAAAGGATTTTTCAATTAGAACCGACGGAATTACAATCTTTTCTATGTATCCGTCCGCATCAGTGCTCTCCTCAGGCGAATCCATAGTTATCAGTGACTCATCAATACTGTCAGTAACTAACACCGCTGCAGCTCCAGCCAGCTGTGCATGCCATACCTTTAAGGCAAAATAACATTCTACAAATGCAAGTAACTTTATCAATAAGCATTATAAAACTTGGATTCAAAGAATCATAATCTTAAGATGGTTGAATTGAATCTTTTAATTGAAGGTATTCTTTCTCATTTTTTAGATCTAGTAAATGAATTAAATCCTATAGTCCAGTTAAGCCAGCTCAGTTGCTAGTTGTGCAAGAACATCAAATACCAGGACACGAGTTGAACCCGAGACATTCCGATTATTCACATAATTGAACCGAACAGGTAAATTTATGTAACAGTAAAAGAACAGAATTAAAGAGGCAAAACATTAAATTAGCAATAATAGATGATAAATGAAACATGAAGCACATGATAAACTTAAAAGGTCAACGGGTTTGACCAAAAAGAAGAAGAAAAAAAAATGAATACCTCCGCGATCAAGAAGAACAATAGTTGGACGATTAGACCGAAACTTGAAAGGCTTATCACCTTCAAAGACTTGACAACCATGAGAGACTTTATCAGGATAAACAAGTGATCCAAGAATATAGCCTCCATAATTTGGAATTCCAAAGTTTCCTATGGCACCATCTTTTTTACCTCGTAATTTATGTGGTGACAGAACCGTTATGCTGTTTTTCTCGACCACGAAACGACCTTGAACGTAGCTTAGAATGAAGAACAAAACAAAGATATGAAACATGGAGGGTTTCATTGTATAGGAAACAGAGGTAGAAGGAGGTGTTGTCTTGGTGTTTACGAGAGGAAAGTTTTACATAAAGATAGAGAGAGAGTAGAGAGAATAGAGAGAGAAGAGAGAGAAGAGAGTTTGGTTTTTTTTGAAGTTATTTGAATAAGGTGGAGAGGTTTGAGTTTCACAATCAAGCTGTGACGTAAAGAGAGGGAAAAGATAGGTAAAATGGAAGAGGGGATGGTGGAATGAGTCAGGGGATCTACTAGTACACATATAGAAACATACGTCTGATAATGACATTGTTATATTTATTGTTTCATAAATGTTTGTGATACAAAATAAGACATTAAAACAACATGTATTGGATAACATACTAAAGCTCTTTTCTACCTTAACTTGTGGTGCTGGTTTGAAACTAAATCTAAAATGGTTATTTTTTTATGAAGATTTTTTATTTATTATTATAATCTTTTTAATATAAAATATTGGTTTCGGTCCTGAAGTTTGTTTTAGGCCGCTCACAAGGTTCAAGACGAAAAACCCAACGGTAAAATAAATGTAGCAAGCGTGAAGAGGAGATATTCCTCTATTCTTCGTGAAGCAAATAATTCTACCTTCAAGAATACTATTAACCAAATCAATTAGAAAGTTGGCCGCGATCTATGCATCATTTTGCGCTTTCTATTTTAATTCGTTCCCATTATTTAAGAGGAAATATGCATTATTTTCGATATTTAAATTCATTATTACTGTCACATCACTTTTCATTCTCTTACTGACTTGGACGTTGGAATGCTAACCTTGTAGGTCAGCACCCTTTCCACCGAACCAAAAGCTTATGTCCACAGTAACAAGCACTAGTACATAATTCACCTAATGATTCTGGTTCCACCACGAAAGAGTGGCGCATTTTGATGCCATCGAAATTTGATTCCCGCATATTTCCACGTTTAGATCTCCTATGATCCATGGTTCCATATCTCCTCTCTTAGACGTTCATATCTCTATTTCTCAATTTTCTTCCTCAAAATTTCAACTTCCTTTTTCAACAGATCCTTCTGATTTATCAACCACATTGACATCCAAAGCCACTCGATCCACCTTTCTCTTTCTCAAATAGAGGGTGATTCAGTCTTAGTAATGTGTCATTCCAATCCTTCACAATAAGATTTTACTCCACTGAGAGTCGATCAAGGAGTATTTCAAACTCTTTCATTCTTCGGATTCACATTTCAATTTTGTCAAGGAGAATCTTTGCATCTACCTCCATCGCCATCTATTACCTGGACAATAAACGCTCCCCAACCTTCAACTGTTACAGGCTATCCTCGAAGTGAAAAGAGCTATTAATTTGTTGAACAATGTTTACAATTCGGTGCAACAACATAATTCACAACTCCTGGCACAAAGTCTGTTCATAATTGAATAGAGCCTATAAAACGTCAATTTAAAGAATAGTATTATGCGAGAGAGGACCTCCAAAAGAAATCAAGCTACCATTATTAAGTTGGCTTGTATCAGAGCAACAACGCCACGATGAGAAATCTAAAAGTCTTCTTTTTTTAGTCGTCACCAAAGACACATGACTCCTCCCCCCGATCTTGAAAAGGATGCGATAGCCATACTATCCCATAGGTTCGATGTCCTCAAATGAGAGAGAAGTATGACGAAGATGCTTCGTCCCCAAAGCAAAAAAAAGTAACCTTATATCCACTCGCATCTTTGATAGCAAGATTCCAAGGTCACTAGAGAAACCTCTAAATCTTCAAAGCTATTACGGAATCGGGAACCCATACAAACACGTTGAGTATGTGGAAAATCAATTAGACTATTATCACATCAATGTAAAGTAACACATATTACTATGGTCAGATATGTGCATATAACCAATCTAGGTGAAAGACGAAGTCAGTTATCATGTCCCTAGTGGTCAATAAGCAGTGGTTATGCCACTTCGTTAATTTTAAATTTAATCAATAAGTAAAGTTATTTATGATGCGCTATTATGATGTACAACGTTATTCCATCAAAAGAATAAATAAATTTTGACTAAACTCTTTTTTTCCTATGATCATACGTAGTGATGAACCAAGAGTGTTGTAATAAATATCATAGACGTATGACCTAAGTGATTAAAGCCTGGTCACAAAGACTCGAGAGAATTTTCTTAAACACCAGAGACGTATGACTAAAGCAATCAAATCCCCATAGTGCCAATCCACATATAAAGTTAACAGACCACAAAGTGGCAAATGACAGATATCCCCTTCTAGGTAGCTAGTCACTCTAAAGGCAGTTCATATTACGTCAATAAAATTTTGAGCACGATCTCGGAGGACAAGCTATATCCCAGAGAAACAAACTTTGGAATGATAACAATATCGTGTAAATAGGTAAAAACAGTAAAGTTTACTTATTCACTAATACACACATGCTGGGCACAAGCACGCCAAAAAAAAGGGGGGCATATAACAAATTAGACTTAGGACCTAATCGATAAGGTGAGTTAATTGTCCCACTGGTTGTTTTCTTTTTTAGCCAATTCTTCTTCTATATAAAGGAGGTGTCTCCTCTTTTCATCACACACCATAATTCATGATTTCTCTAATTTTTTGCAATTTATCTTTCTTCTCTCTCTAAATATTTTCTTTTCACCAAAGTTGCCTTAATGTCTTGCGAGTGAAAATTGTTTATGCACAAAGAGTTGCAACGATGATGTGTCATTGTTGATACTTTCAAAAATGTGATACTCTTGAGTAATATAGTTTGGTTCTTAAGATTAATTAGACTTAAAATCTCTATTTAGTTCTAGAACTTAACCTAGAAAAGTTTTGGTTTCAAGGTTCGAACCGTATACATAATATTAAAAACTAAATGATTAATATATTTCTCTCACATTGTATTAATGATATATTGAATACATCAATAAACAATAGGAATAATTTAGTAAAATCACAATTCTCTCGCTTTTATTTATTACATGTTTTTAATATGTGTGAAAAGTCAAATATGACACTTATTTTAAGACAAAAATAAAAATATTTTTTTATAGAGTTTGCTATTACGGATTACGTTTCTATTGGATTGCCAAAAGTCTATTTTTCTTGTTTTTTTTCTTTTTCGCTTTTTTACATGTTGGAATTGGAAAAAAATTTCTAATAGGAACTTTCCCAGCACGCCAAAAGAAAATTAGTTGAAGGTGCTATCGATGAATTCGATGATAAATTTTATCTACCGGTATTTCTCATTGGTCTAAGGAAAACTACACACATACACCATATAAATTACTTTTGATTTGATTCATTTTTTTTCTAATTTTAATTTGACTTAGTATGCCTTGACAATGAAGCATCTTGGATATTTCCAACATGTCCAAGAAAGACGGTAAAGAAAATTCCCATTAAACTTCCTTTTATTGTCCTTTTTATTT
This sequence comes from Vicia villosa, assembly GCF_029867415.1. Classification (NCBI taxonomy): domain Eukaryota; kingdom Viridiplantae; phylum Streptophyta; class Magnoliopsida; order Fabales; family Fabaceae; genus Vicia; species Vicia villosa. The sequence continues at coordinate 26,280,493 of NC_081185.1, forward strand.
TGATGGAATCCTTTTAACTAGACAAGACAAATGACTCGTATTGGTTCACATATTGAAGATACTTTTCTAAAAAAAGTTTCATAAGAATTGATAATTTAATTATTATTTTAAAATATGTTTTTTAGAGGAGATATTTTAAATTTTTGTTAGGGTTTAAATTGCATAGAGCCATAAGAGTCATTGCCTAAAGTGAGTCAATGGAAAATATTGATAGTGATATTTTTGGTTTGGATTTTGGAGGTCCATCTGAAAGTCTTCTGAATATAGTCCATGGAAGACATTACAGCGCTGGATCAGCACCTTGCAAGGCACGTTGAGTGTTCCAAGGGCTAATGCTATTATATATATATATATATATATATATATATATATATATATATATATATATATATATATATATATATATATATATATATATATATATATATATATATATATATATATATATATATATATATATATATATATATATATATATATATATATATATATATTTATATATATATATATATATATATATATATATATATATATATATATGTATATATATATACTTCTATTATTATTATTATTTTTATTATTATTATTATTATTATTATTATTATTATTATTATTATAAATTATAAATACAAATTCGTTTTTTAATTATTGAATACTTTATATATCTTATCTATGCATAAATTAAATATCTAATAAATTAAATTTTATTTATTTATAATAGTCAAATGATAAAATATGAGGGAGTATGTATGGAGTATACCATCTACGCATATACAATCTTGAAAAGTTGTTTAATTATCGCCTTTGACTTATAACTTGAAATTTTTATTAATTAATTAACAACAAATGTGTCACAAAAGTATATAAAGATATAGGTGATTGGTTCTACGTTGAATACACTATTGAATTTGAGTGAATTAATTATATAAAACTAATTTTGATTAAAAGTGAATTGAAAATAAAATAAATTATATTTAAATAAATTTATGTAAATGTTATTTAAACAGAAAATTTTAATGTAAAAATTGTGTTTGGATTTAAGTTATAAATCGTACCTTCAAGTAAAATCAATTTTAGAAAGCATAATCAATTTTACTTAAAAGCAATCAAACATGTAAAAATCAATTCTACACGTCCAAAATCAATTATGGTCGCTTCAAACATGGAACCAAACTTACACTAAATGTGTGTTTGGTTCCGCGTTGACGAATAATTGATTTTGATTAAAACTGAATTGAAGATAAAGTGATTTATGTTTGGGTATAATCATATAAAAGTGAATTGAACAATAAAATCCAGTGTAAAAATCACATTTAAACTCATAAACTACAAATCCTAAATTCACGTAAAATCAATTCTAAAAATTGTAATCAATTCTACTTTAGAACAATCAATCTCATCAAAATCAATTATATACCTCTATTTTTTTTTTTTTGCATCTTATAAAATGAAAATTGTATCGGACTAATCCAAATGCCACATCCATTCAACGAGCAAACATGTCTATCGTCGCTAAGGAGTTTAACACTGGAGCAAGGTCACATTTTCATCTTTGGTGTCCATCCAACAACCTTTGACACATAGCATTGCATGCGTTGGAGACAATTCTATTTGTCTCATGTATACAAATGTGACTCTGCGTCACACTAAAGTATGATTTGTTACACACTTCTAAGTTCCACCTCCTGACTTTTAGGAGATGATGTTGTCTTTTTTAGAGGTTTTTGAAAAAGTTTGAATATGTTTGAATATCTTAGTTTTTATTAAGAAAAAGGTTTGAGATCCCTTGACAAAGTAAGGGTTTATTATGAAAGGTTTTAAGTTTGAAAACAAGAAGTTTTTAAAAAGTGAGAAGTTTTGAAAATTTAAGAACGGGAGGAGATGAAGAGGCTATCCTAATGCATAAAGTAAAAGATAGGTAAAGAAAGATCTAACCAAACAAGAAGCAAGCATTTGACAATAAGTCAAAATGAACATTCATTTTCCCTTAGATTGAATCATAAGTAAAGTACCAGATGAACTCAGGCCATAAGCAGATGAAAGTCCAAAACATCAAATAAACTCAAAGCATCAGACGAACAATCAAAGTTTCAAATGAAATCCAAACATCAGATGAATCTTAAAGTATAATATGGAACAACATGTATCAGATGAATCATAATGCCTCAGATGAGTTCCAATATATCAGATGAACAAAGGTGTCTCAGATAAACTTTGGTGTATCAGATGAAGCTTAAGGTGTCAGATGAACTATTCCAAGCATGGGATAGAAACCCTAGATCTAAGTACAATACTCCAAAATCACCAAGAATGGGATAATATCCAATAGTCCTCAAGAACACATGAAAGTTTTTTTTAGGATTTTGCCTTTATTAATGTCTTAAAAAGGAAACAAAAGCCCAAAGGGCAAAAGGAAAGGGGAATAATGATAAATTACAAGAAAGTGGAGTGCAAGGAATTTCAAAGACATAAATGATAAATGCTTGAAATGGAAATTACATAAAATAAAAGCAAGAATTAAAGTGGAAATAAATTAAAATGCATTAAAGTAAAGTTAGCACAATAATAATGTTAATATTAAGGTTAGAGTTAATAATTCGATTCGGGACAAATTTAACGTTATGTTAAGAAATCTTAAATGTACTTATGTAAAAGTAGCATCTATGAGGCTGGTCAATAACAATTTATGTACCATACTTGTTAGAGAAAGGATAGAGATCATTCTCCTAAAACAAGTAGCACTAGTCAAAACCAAAACAAAAAGGATCAAGCACAAGGCAAGGAGATGGGTCCATTACTTTAGTTAGTCTTTTATGATATCTTGAGACAAACTTAACATCAATCCAAAGCACCTCAAGTGGTCAAATGATCATTGTAAAGTACATTTGAAATGATGAAAATTCATCAAGAATCAATCCAAACCTAAATGAGCAAGATGGATCCATGATCATTCATTTGATTAAAACAAAAGAAAGAAGGAGATAAAGAGAGAAGCAACCAAATTGTATCACAATATTGATCTAAGTTATCATCAAGATCAATCACCTCTCTTGGTGCATCAATGTGACAAATCTATCACTAACTCAAAGTGCCAAAAATGAACAACATGAATCCATAATCATCCATTTGGTCGATATTTAATTTCTTATTATTATTATTTAATTCATTATATATTTTCATTGACTTAATACACAAATTATAGAAAGCAAACAACTATCTGTTACATGGTTTTGTAAGTGGCTCTGATACTAATGAAGGGAAATCGTGATATGAAGCTCATCGAAAAACAAAATTTCCATTTAGTTGATCCTTAAGAATAACACATGATCAGTGATAGAACGATTATCTCTTTTGGAGATTAACACCTTTGATGTCGAATTAAAGGAATGATCATGAGCGTTGAATAAAGGAAAACACATCTACTTAGTCAACACGAACATAATGCCTATAATATCACTGTTAGCTACAACGAATGAAGACTTTGAGAGAGAGAGAGAGAGAGAGAGAGAGACTAGGATTTCATAAACCAAATTCCATCAAGTGTGTAAACGCTTACACAAGATCTCTATTTATAGAACCACTTGTGTGGGATTCAAGCTAAAAAGCCCACTTAAGTGCATCGTATCTTATGGTGTACTATATCTCACTTAAACGCATCATACCTTACAATATTTTATATTCCACTTAAGTGAATTGTATCTTACGGTGTTTCGTAATTCTCTTAAGTACACCGTACCTTAAGATTTTCCATATTTCACTTATTTATTCTATCTCTCATCAATCTCTCATTATGTGTGTGACCCTGTAGGTTCTTGTGACGTTGACAATTATATTAAATTACATATTTAATATAATAAACAATACGCGGTATCTAGCATCACATCACTACTACTCTAGTCATGAAAATGTCATGTGATCTAACAAAACATTTTTGTGATAAAGCTTATGTGTACAATTACCCTTTTGCCCTCATATTTATATTGAAGATAAGGCATAAACTGTGTCACCCTTATCCAGTTCAATATTAGACCCTTAGACATTTATCCTATTACGCGGGATAGGAAAATTCTATCTAGGTCACTTATGTTTCTCAACATGATTTGTGGATCACCTATCAAGTGTCTTTATGGTCATCAATTTACAGACAATGTTTGATTAGCAATAAAGTACCCGACTCCACATCTAGACTCCATAATGGTTTTAATTTGAAGAGTCGTATACATCATTATCACCAATAAATTATGATGCTTTGATTAACATTCTATGTACTCTCATAGTCGGTCAATCCAGTATAAATATTACTCATAATATTCATACCTATGTGAAGGCTTGCTAACTCTTTATCCATGACCATGAGATGTAATCATCAGTCTATCCACATAATAGTCCCATTGCTTTAATGTTATACCATTTCACAATAAATGTCTACTACAGATAATTTAGAAATAATGTCCTTATATTTAATGAGATCTCATGATTAAGTCTCACTTAATATTTCATTAAACTAATTATCTATTCTAGGGACTTTATTAATTTGAAAAAACAAACATAATAAACAAATGTATTTTAATTATTAATAAATAATTCGATACAAGTATCAAATACTAAAAAAATTATTTCTCTAGGGCTTACACCAACACTCATATCAAACACCTCGGGTGAATCAACAGGGACACTTGTACGAGAAAGGGTACCTAGAGGATGTGGAACTCGTGGCATGTAAGATCAAGCGGGTCGTTATCGTCATTGTAAAAAGTATTCTCGTATGTAATTCGATTTGAATTAAGTATTATTGTTTTATTCATTTTCTAATTAATTAATTTTTTTAATTAAAAATTGTAACACTTAGGCGTCAAATGAATTGGCGCCTCCTCTCTTAACAACATTATACAGGCGCCAATTGGATTGGCTTAGCCTACAGGAAGCGCCAATTTAATTGGCTTGAGTGCTAATTTGTATAGTATATGCGCCAATTGGTTTGGCTTAAATACAATGCATGAAATTGTTTTGTTTAAAACATGGGTAGTTTGAAAATTAATGTAGAAACATGGTTATTTTGAAAAATTTGTTGGAAAACATGGTTATTTTGGGAAAAAATCATGATACGAGGCTTTTTATTATAATTTTATAATTTTTTGATTTTTTTTACCTGCAAAATTTGCTAGGAATTATAGGCAAATTCTTGCATTAAATATGTTACGTGTGAATTTTGGAATAGATGCATTTTATGCATTCACAGATTTTTTAAAAAAATTGATATATAATTTTATGCATTTTTACCACATTTTTCGAAATATCCAGTAATATATGTAGGGGTCTCATCGGATTTTTAAAACAAAAAAAAAAAAAACCAGTATTAAGCATTTTCTTAATTGTTTGATTTTTTACCTATGGGTTTTAACCAAATTTCAGCAGAAAAAAATGTCAGCTTGAGTTTTGAAATAGATATACTTTATGCATTTTTACATGATTTTTAAAAAGTATGTACTTAATGAAGGATAGAAAAACACTTAGAAAGGGGGGGGGGGGTTGAATAAGTGTGACTTCAAAAATTTGTAAGATAAAAACAATAAACACAATTATTTTTATCCTGGTTCGTTGTTAACGAAACTACTCCAGTCCACCCCCTTAGAGTGATTTACCTCAACTGAGGATTTAATCCACTAATCCAACTGATTACAATGGTTATCCACTTAGAAAACTTCTAAGCCTTCTAGAGTATGCAGATCACAACTTGATCACTCTAGGAAATCTTCACTTAGAAACCTTCTAAGTCTTCTAGAGTCTACAGATCACAACTTGATCACTCTAGGAACCTTTTACAAACAATGTAAAATAAAGTTTACAAGAGTAATATTGCTTCTAAAAAAGTTGTAGTCATAACAGTGATATTTCTCTTAAGTTCTAAGCTTAACACTCACTAAATATTACAAGAGTTTGTGAGGTTGAAGATGAAGTTCGTGAGATTTGAATTTGACAGCGTTTCAGTAATTTGCACAAGTGTTCTACTTTGCTTCTGATCAGAACTTCTATTTATAGGCGTTGAGAGGAAATGACCGTTGGGAGCATTTAATGCTTTTCGTGAATAATACAACTCTGCATTTAATGTTTCACACTTTTGTCAACTACCTTGAGCCTTGCTTTTCCTGCTTTTACTGACTTTGCCTTTTGTAGCTTCTAACGTTCCTTTTGTCAGTCAGAGATTAGACGTTTCAGCCTTTCATCTTGTACTTTCTACTGGACTCAGATTTTGTATATAACAACGTTTGAATATCAGAGTCAACAGCTTGGTGCAAAGCATCTTCTTGTCTTCTGACTTTGAAGAGCTTGAGCATGATACCAATCATAACTTCAGTGCTTCTGCTTCTGACTTCGTTCTGCTGATGCTTTCATTTCATGTTCTGATTCTACTTGATCATCTTCTGATGTCTTGCCAGAGCATGTTCTGATGAAGCCATCCAGAACTTCCAGAGTCAGTTGCTTCTGAGCGCTGATTTGTGCATACTCTTTATGTATTTCCTGAAATGGAAAATGCAAAGGATTAGAGTACCACATTATCTTATACAAAATTCATATATAATGTTATCATCAAAACACAGAATATTGATCAGAACAAATCTTATTCTAACAATCTCCACCTTTTTGATGATGACAAAAACATATATAAATGATATGAATTTGTATCCAGAATATCAGATGAACAAAGACAATTACACAGATATAGCAAAAGCATATAATCAGAGTGTGTGAATATGTCTCCCCCTGAGATTAACAATCTCCCCCTGAAATTAATACTAGAAGAATTTATAAATAAAAGACTTCCCTGAGTATTTTTCATTTCAGTTGAGACATTCACGTAGAATAGAACTTTAGAATATTCAGAGCTTCTCTTCAGAGCTTCCATTGGACAGCTGTTGAGCTTTGAATTTCCCTTTGTAATCAATTGAATCATAGCATACTTGATTTTATCAGAGCATTCTTAAATGTATCAGAACATTCTTCTTGCTTCTGATCTTGAGGCTTCAGAGCACTAAGCTTGCTTCAAATCTTTAAGAGTATGCTTCTTCTTAGAATTGCTTTTCCCCATGTATTTGCTTCTCATATTGAGCTTTGACCAGAATTTCTTATTCCTGCAAAACTATCAAAGACAGAGAAAAACTTGCAAATAATGTTAGGAAATGTTGAGACTTAATCCCAACAACTGATATTATAAACCAATTCAATTATCATATTTCTCCCCCTTTTTGTCATAACATCAAAAAGCATATAGATTCAGATAAACAAAACACACAGAGTGGAGAAGGAACAGATAATTTTTCATTGATTAATCATCAGAAGATAAGGGATACAAAAACATATGCAATTCAAGCAGATGCAAACAACAAAGAGAACAAACTAAGACACAAAGACAGACTACGACTGGTTAATCCTAGAAACTAAGACAGTCAGAAGGTTTTTAATCTCAGTAGTGTCATCAACTTGCTTCCTTGTAGCTTCCTTCTGATCCTGCATGAAGGATCTGAACTCAACATTTGTATCCTCTTGCTTGTCCAGATGCAGAGCTAAGGTAGCTTGATTCTGTTGGATCTCTTTCAGCACAGAAGCAAAGGGACCAGCAGAAGCAGCATCAAAGCTATTGTACATAGCAGGAGGATTGATTGCAGCATCAGCTTCGACCATGAGAACATCTCCTTGATTTTCCTCAACAGGAATTTCTGTGACAGGATGTTCTAAACCTTCAAGAATTGCAGCTAAATTCTGGGGAGGTGTTGGAGCAACAGGTTCTGGAGGGTATTCAACTTCTGGATATACCATATTTGGTGCTTTTTCAGAGGGATTCTCCCTTAACCAATTGAATATGAACTGAAAGTCTCCAGTCAGAACCTTGTATGGATGTGGCTCCCATACAACAATTGCCAGATGATTATCTTCTTCTACAAGTTCATCTACAAACTCCTTCTCTTCAAGAGGTTTCCAGCTGGTGATGGGATGGTAATATCTTCCATCATCATACTCCAGACGGAATCCAGAAGGTCCAGGAGCTGCAACAAGACACTCTTTCTGAAGATTCAGAAAGTCAGACTGAATCTCCCTTCGGAAAGCTCTCCAGAGCTTCCCAGCAGCTACATGATCCATCTTGGATTCATGAGCTACCTTCAAAGCATCTAACCCTGTCCGTAACTGATACTTAATTAATTCAAAAAGCATATCAACAGAGGGTTCAGGAGGATTGCTTCTAAAATGGGTGATAGGGGAATCTAGGTTAAGAACAAAGTATGGTGCAGGTTCTCTAGAACGCAGAACTGAGGTGGTAGAAGAGAAATGGGAGGATGAAGAATCTGCTGTGGAGGTGGTTGAAAGGTCATTTAAAGGTGAGATAGCAGAAGGAATGGAGGAGGTTGAGAAAATGTTTTTAGATGGAATTTGTGGAAAGACAGCATTTAGAGGTTGGGGGTCAAGAATTGGTTCAGAATGAAGTGGACGGTTTCTTTTAGAGGTGGTGGAAGAAGATGGAAGATCAGAAGGAGGTGGCCTTTTCTGAGGGGGAAGGGCAGAAGGAGATTGTGAGCTAGAAGAGTCTGCTTTGTTAATATCTTCTATAAGCTTCTGAAGCTGTTCAGAAGTTCTAGGTATTTTGAGAGACTCTGTTGATACACGTTCAGAATTAGTAACAGGTACAGAGTCAGAGATCACAATACCTGAAGGTTTCTTCTGCTTCTTGGCTTTCTTATCATCAAGGCCTTCTTCTGTGACCTTTCTCTTCAGCTTCTGCTATTTCTTCTTATTATCCTTTTTCCTTAACTCGTCCAAAGAAGGAAGAGTTCTTCCACGAATCCAAGCAGGATTAACAGTTGTTTGAGCTTTAACACAAGATTTCAGATAACGTTTGACTGATTTTGATAATTCTTCCTTATACATGTGATAGAAACCAGCAACAGGTGTTCTTCTGGTCAGAATATCTGGAAACACCTTTGGAGGAGTAGTCACCTTCTCAATCAACTGCATTTTTCTCAAGGACTGAGCAGACAGAATACTCCCACGAATGGCAGTCAGATGTTGAGAAGAGTCAGCTGCTCTTAGAGTATCTAACAGACCACTCTCAATCAGAATATCTGACATCATTCTTCCAAAAGGAATGGTATTCTTCTTAAGCTTGGGATTTTTCAGTAGTTCTTCGTCCCTTTATTCTTCAACATTAGCCTTCAGATGTTGAAACAGAATATGAGGTAGATTGACTCTCATACCTCTGCCAATGCAGAACAAGGTGAATTTCTGATCCTGATTGGTGTAGGTTGCAGAGTTAGTTGATTTCCTGTGATATAAAGATCCCAGAATGGTCTTTGCCCAAACTCTATATGAAGGCTTCAAGTCTGTGGTGTAAGGAGAGTTTTTTCCAGAAGTAAACAGTTCTGGATCAACCTTATCCCAATCAGTTCTACAAGGGATAGCACATGTGATTCCACCTATACCATCAAGATTGTACAATTTCCTTATCAGTTTCTCAGAGATAACCACTTCATGACCTAACACGAAGGAGATGATAGCAGTTGGAGTAACAGTGGCATGAGTCCAGAATTCCTTAACCAAAGTAGGGTAAACTGGTCCAATCAAGCGTTCAAAGAAATTTTCCCATCCTTGTACCAACATTCCAGTTTTGATTTTGAAATCATGAGCGAGAAGGTTTTCAAAATCCACCATAGTTTCACAAAGCACTTACAGTTCTTCGTAAGGAATCAAACAAGTCTTCAATGGAGTATTTGTAGATTTCTTTTGTTGTTCTTGTTTTGTAGACGAAACCATGCATTGAACATTTGATGAAGAAGCCATAGATTAACAACTGAGATTAATGGGTTTTGAAACTAGGGTTTATGAAAAGAGAGAGATAGAGACGAAAATGCACAGACAATGAACGATGAAGATGAATGGAAAGAGATGAAATGATATAGAGATGTGTTTATATAGGCACAGATTTGAAATGATATGCAATATATTCTGAATGACAAAGATTTCAGACAATGAATCAATTTGCATTTAATGTTGAGTGACGTTAGGGTAAAACGTGATATTTGAAATTATTTGCACAGTTACCTAGGGCGGCGTCTCATCAACTGCACGCATGCTTGTCCCTTCAAAATGAACACGTGTTCATCATCTGGAATAACTGGTGACAGCTGTTTTGCTTTAAAAGAGATTTTGCATCAACTTAGACATATGAAACGTTAGCCATAACAGAATCAGAATATCTAATTGATAAATAAATTCAGAACTTCTGATAAGAAAATAAATAATCATTTCAAATCTAATCCATATATCAGATCTTCTCATCCTTTTATTCTAGGCATAAATTCATACTGATATTCTTCAGAATGAACTTAAACCTATCTTCAGCAAGGGGTTTTGTGAAGATATCAGCCCACTGATGTTTTGTATCAACAAAGTTTAAAGAAAGAACACCCTTCTGAACATAGTCCCTAATGAAGTGATGTTTGATCTCAATATGTTTAGCTTTGGAATGTAAGATAGGATTCTTAGATAAACATATAGCAGAAGTATTATCACAAAAGATATGAATGTTACTCTCATATATCTGATAATCTTCTAGTTGACTCTTCATCTAGAGCATCTGTGTACTAAATCCAGCAGCAGCAACATATTCTGCTTCTGTTTTAGAGAGGGCAATTGTGGCTTGCTTTTTGCTGTACCAAGAGATTAGATGACTTCCTAGAAACTGACAGCTTCCAGAAGTACTTTTCCTTTCAACTCTATCTCCAGCGTAATCAGCATCACAAAATCCTACTAGGTTGTAATCTTCAGATCTTCTGTAGACTAAACCAACATTAGTAGTACCTTTCAGATACCTCAGAATTCTCTTAACAGCTGTTAAGTGAGATTCTCTAGGATCTGATTGGAATCTAGCACACAGACATACACTGAATAAAATATCAGGTCTAGAAGCAGTAAGATATAGAAGATATCCAATCATACCTCTTTAGAGCTTCTGATCTACCTTCTTACTTACCTCATCCTTACCTAAGACACACGTTGGATGCATAGGAGTCTTTGCTTCTATGATTTCTGAAAGATTAAACTTCTTTAGAAGTTCTTTCACATACTTGGTCTGATGAACATAAGTTCCTTCAAAAGTTTGATTGATCTGGATTCCAAGGAAATACTTGAGTTCTCCCATCATGCTCATTTCAAACTCAGCCTGCATAGACTTAGCAAACTCCTTTCCAAGTGTAGCATTAGATGTTCCAAATATGATATCATCAACATAAATTTGACAAATTAAAATATTCTTTTTAAAGGTTTTACAGAAGAGTGTTGTATCCACTTGTACTCTAGTGAAACCATTATCCAGAATGAAAAAACTTAATCTTTCATATCAAGCTCTGGGAGCTTGCTTCAGGCCATATAATGATTTCTTTAATTTGAAAACATGTTCTGGAGACTTAGAGTTTTCAAAACCGGGAGGTTGGTGGACATATACTTCCTCATCTATATAACCATTTAAGAAGGCACTCTTAACATCCATCTGATACAGAGTGATGTTATGCTGAGTGGCAAAAGAAATTAGAAGACGAATAGATTCTAACCTAGCCACTGGTGCAAAGGTTTCTGTATAGTCAATGCCTTCTTGCTGACTATAGCCCTGAGCAACCAGTCTGGCTTTGTTTCTTACAACTTCTCCTTTTTCACTTAGCTTGTTTCTGAAGACCCACTTAGTTCCAATGATGTTAAATCCTTTTGGTCTAGGAACAAGATCCCAAACATCATTCCTTGTAAACTAATTAAGTTCTTCTTGCATGGCAATTATCCAGTCAGCATCCTCCAGAGCTTGATCAACAGAATTTGGCTCGATCAGAGATACTAGACCAAATTGACATTCTGCATTGTTCTTAAGGAATGCTCTTGTTCTGATAGGATCATCCTTCTTTCCTATGATAACATCTTCTGGATGAGAAGAGTTGAGTCTAGAAGATCTTCTGGGTGTTGGCTCTTCAGATATTCTGAGATTCTCCAAAGAAGCAGCAACTTGATCTTCTGAAACTTTGCTTCTGGGTTCTTCATGATCTGAGTTAGAGATTTCAATATCTGCAAAATTCTCAAACTGCTTTGGCTTTTCAAGACCAAGCTTATCATCAAATCTTATATTGATTGATTCTTCAACTACAAGAGTTTCAGTATTGTATACTTTGTAGCCTTTTGAGCGTTCAGAATATCCAAGTAGAAAACACTTCTGAGCTTTAGAATCAAACTTATGCAGATGATCTTTAGTGTTCTGAATATAGCATACACATCCAAATGGATGGAAATAAGAAATGTTGGGCTTTCTATTCTTCCCCAATTCATAAGGAGTCTTATTTAGAATAAGTCTTATAGAGATTCTATTCTGAATATAACATGCAGTATTAATTGCTTCTGCCCAGAAATGCTTAGCCATATTGGTTTCATTGATCATGGTTCTGGCCATTTCTTGTAGAGTCCTTTTCTTCCGCTCTACAACTCCATTTTGCTGTGGAGTTCTAGGGCAAGAGAAATCATGGGCAATACCATTTTCTTTGAAATAAATCTCAAAGAATCTGTTCTCAAATTTGCCACCATGATCACTTCTGACCTTTATGATTTTGCATTCCTTCTCAGATTGACTCTGAGTGCAGAAGTCAAAGAACACAGTATGAGACTCATCCTTGTGTTTCAAGATCTTTACCCACATCCATCTGTTATAGTCGTCTACGATGACTAATCCATATTTCTTCCCTCTGACAGATGCTGTTTTGACTGGGCCAAACAGATCAATGTGCAGAAGTTCTAGCGGCCTAGAGGAAGAGACAACATTCTTAGACTTGAATGCAGGTTTTGAAAACTTCCCTTTCTAACATGCTTCGCAAAGAGCATCTGATTTGTATTTCATATTAGGGAGTCCTCTGACCAGATTAAGTTTGTTAATATGAGAAATCTTTCTCAAACTAGCATGACCTAATCTTCTGTGCCAGACCCACTGCTCTTCACTAACAGACATAAGGCAAGTAACCTTCTGATTCTTAAGATCTTGAAGATCAATCTTGTAAATGCTATTCTTTCTCTTGCCTGTAAATAGGATAGAGCCATCCTTCTGACTAATAGCTTTGCAAGACTTTTGATTGAAGATAATGTCATAACCGTTGTCACTTAATTGACTTATGGACAATAAGTTATGAGCTAATCCATCTACTAAAAGTACATTAGTTATAGAGGGAGAGTTACCAATACAAATGGTTCCAAAACCAATGATCTTGCCTTTTTGGTTCCCTCCAAACTTGACTTCTCCAGCAGATTTAAGCTCCAAGTCTTGGAACATAGACCTTTTTCCTGTCATGTGTCACGAGCACCCAGAGTCCAGGTACCATGACATGTTTTCCTTTGTCTTTTTGGCTGCCAAGGATATCTGCAACAGGAATAATCTCTTCCTTAGGTACCCGCAATTTCTTGGGTCCTCTTGGGTTAGTTCTCCTCAAGTTCTGATTGAACTGAGGGTTAGCATGAAGATTGACAAGAGGTACAACATGATATTCCCTATTCTTAATAGCATGATATTTTCTAGGATGTGCAACATACTTCTTGGTGTGTGTCAAATGAAAACTCTTAGAGTTAGATGTGAGCTTTATATCATGAGAATGGCCAAACTTGAATTGATCATACAGAGGTTTGTATGTGATTTTCATCTCATCAACCGGTTCAAGTTTATATGGGGTTTCACCCTCATAGCCTATGCCAATTCTCTTGTTTCCACTAACTCCACATATCATATAGGCAAGTTGACTTCTCCCAATACCTCTAGATAGAAACTTCCTGAAACTCAAGTCATATTCCTTAAGAATATTGTTCACACTTGGAATAGACTTTTCTGAACTAGAAGATGACTCAGCATCTTTAGATAGATTTAAAACTTTTTCTTTAAGTTCAGCATTTTCTATTTCAAGCTTCTTAGTTTCAGATGCAAAGAGCTTTCTCAGCTTTTTGTATTTGATACTAAGTTTAGCCTTGATTTCCAGAATTTCAATTAAGCTGGAAACTAGCTCATCTCTAGAAAGTTCAGAAAATACCTCTTCAGAGTCTGAGTCTGATGTAGATTCTGATTCATCATCAACAGTGGCCATCAGCGATATGTTTGCCTGCTCATCTTTAGAGTCTGACTCTTGATCAGAAGAGTCTGAGTCATCCCAAGCAGCCATCAGACCTTTCTTCTTTTCAAACTTTTTTCTTGGGATTTTCCCTCTAAAGCTTTGGACACTCATTCTTGTAATGTCCTAGCTCTTTGCATTCATAACACGTCACCTTCTTCTTGTCTGATCTTCTGTGTTCAGAAGATTCTCCTCTTTCAGGCCTTTTGAAGTTCTTGAAGTTCTTGAACTTTCTTTGTTTGCTTTTCCAGAGTTGATTTACTCTTCTGGAGATCATGGAAAGTTCATCTTCTTCTTCTTCTGATTCTGACTCTTCAGAATCTTCTTCTTCAGCCTGAAAAGCGTTAGTGCATTTTTTATTATTAGATTTTTAATGCAATTGACTTACCTTTCTTCTGAGGTTCATTTGCATCCAGCTCTATTTCATGACTCCTTAGGGTGCTGATCAGCTCTTCTAGAGACACTTCATTCAAGTTCTTAGCAATCTTGAATGCAGTCACCATTGGGCCCCATCTTCTGGGCAAGCTTCTGATGATCTTCTTGACATGACCAGCCTTTGTATATCCCTTGTCAAGCACTCTTAATCTAGCAGACAGAGTCTGGAATCTTGAAAACATAGCTTCAATGTTTTCATCTTCCTCCATCTTGAAAGCTTCATACTTCTGGATTAAAACAAGAGCCTTTGTCTCCTTGACTTGGGCATTACCTTCATGAGTCATCTTCAATGATTCAAAGATATCATGAGTAGTTTCTCTGTTTGTTATTTTCTCATATTCAGCATGAGAAATAGCATTCAGCAATATAGTTCTAGACTTGTGATTATTCTTGAAGTCTTTCTTCTGAGCATCACTCATGGCTTGTCTATACACCTTGACACCTTAGCATTTACAGGATGTGCGTAACCATCCAGCACTAGATCCCATAAGTCACCATCTTGACAAAGAAAGTAACTTTCGAGTCTATCTTTCCAGTACTCAAAGTTTTCACTATCAAAAACTGGTGGTCTATTATAGCCATTAAAACTATTGCTTCCATTTCCATTGTTGTTTTGTTCAAGTGTAGGAGTAGATGAAGTTGTTTCAACCATATTGACTTTGTGTTTTTCTCCCTGAATCTTTTATCTAACACGGTTAAGTGCTTGCACCTAGAACCGACGCTCTGATGCCAATTGAAGGATAGAAAAACACTTAGAAAGGGGGGGGGGGTTGAATAAGTGTGACTTCAAAAACTTGTAAGATAAAAACAATGAACACAATTATTTATATCCTGGTTCGTTGTTAACGAAACTACTCCAGTCCACCCCCTTAGAGTGATTTACCTCAACTGAGGATTTAATCCACTAATCCAACTGACTACAATGGTTATCCACTTAGAAAACTTCTAAGTCTTCTAGAGTATGCATATCACAACTTGATCACTCTAGGAAATCTTCACTTAGAAACCTTCTAAGTCTTCTAGAGTCTACAGATCACAACTTGATCACTCTAGGAACCTTTTACAAACAATGTAAAATAAAGTTTACAAGAGTAAGATTGCTTCTAAAAAAGTTGTAATCATAACAGTGATATTTCTCTTAAGTTCTAAGCTTAACACTCACTAAATATTATAAGAGTTTGTGAGGTTGAAGATGAAGTTCGTGAGATTTGACTTTGACAGTGTTTCAGTAATTTGCACAAGTGTTCTACTCTGCTTCTGATCAGAACTTCTATTTATAGGCGTTGAGAGGAAATGACCGTTGGGAGCATTTAATGCTTTGCGTGAATAGTACAACTCTGCATTTAATGTTTCACACTTTTGTCAACTACCTCGAGCCTTGCTTTTCCTGCTTTTACTGACTTTGCCTTTTGTAGCTTCT
The DNA here is from genome assembly GCF_029867415.1 of Vicia villosa. Classification (NCBI taxonomy): domain Eukaryota; kingdom Viridiplantae; phylum Streptophyta; class Magnoliopsida; order Fabales; family Fabaceae; genus Vicia; species Vicia villosa. Next base: position 26,296,513 of record NC_081185.1, read on the forward strand.
AACGTCCCTTCTGTCAGTCAGAGATTAGACGTTTCAGCCTTTCATCTTGTACTTTCTTCTAGACTCAGATTTTGTATATAACAACGTTTGAATATCAGAGTCGACAGCTTGGTGCAGAGCATCTTCTTGTCTTCTGACTTTGAAGAGCTTGAGCGTGATACCAATCAGAACTTCAGTGCTCCTGCTTCTGACTTAGTTCTTCTGATGCTTTCATTTCATGTTCTGATTCTACTTGATCATCTTCTGATGTCTTGCCAGAGCATGTTCTGATGAAGCCATCCAGAACTTCCAGAGTCAGTTGCTTCTGAACGTTGATTTGTGCATACTCTTTATGTATTTCCTGAAATGGAAAATGCAAAGGATTAGAGTACCACATTATCTTATACAAAATTCATATATAATGTTATCATCAAAACACATAATATTGATCAGAACAAATCTTGTTCTAACACTTAATTTTATACTTTTTTACCGTATTTTCAATATCACTAACATATAAGGATGTCACAGTTTTTTTTTTTAAATCTTGCATTAACTTTTTAATTATTTAATTATTTATCTTGAGAATTTGCTACATATTATATAGCAAAATTTTCATAGGAAATAAGTTACGTGTGGATTTTGGAATGAATGTATTTTTATTCATTTTTACGAGATTTTTAAAAATTATATCTAATTTTTAGTTTTCTACCGCAATTTTAAAAAATCAAATAAAAAAGCAAAAAAATATTGACCGGATTTTTAATTATAACTATCATATTATTTTGCAGGCTTTTTTAGAATATGTTTTATTTTTCCAAACCTTGTAAGAGAAGTAAATTATGTGAGAGGTGTATTATTTGCATTATTGAAAAATGTGAGGGTGTCAAGTACCGGTGTGAAGGTGACATGTAGGTTTTCCCTCCTTTCTAACCTTAATGCAATCAATTTATTGCCTCATACTTGTTGAGTTTCCATACATAGGGATGGCCTTTGTCGTTGTGTTCTTCCCACTTGCAAGTATTATATGACAGTTTCCCAAATATTTAGTAAGGTCTCTCGTAGCCGATAAATAGTTTTCTGATTCTTGTTGTTGGTGCCACTATTTTCCTGAGTTCCAAGTCACCTTCTTTTATTCTTCTCAGAAACACGGATGAGATGCACCTTCCTGCCACTATGGACTTCTTTCAAATGTTTAATAGAGGAAAACAATTTTCCAAGTACCCCAACATGGATCCAAATACACGAAATTTGCACTATGAAAGTCAGGCTTCGGTGTTGGGCTTCTGATCATCGTCGCCTTTTTTATTTTGAGGTTGTTCAGGTAGCACTTCCTAGCCACGTCTTGGTCTTCTTTTATGACACCTATGAAACCATTGTCAAGGGGAAACTTCATGGTTAGGTATAACATTGAGAGGGGAATTACTAAGGTGTTGAGTGAAACTACATAATTGGTAAAAATGAATTTTATTTGTATTTTGATTCTGTAATTTTCAATATTTGTAATTTGATTTTTAATTTTGTTGATCTATTTTTAATTTTATCATTTGTTTTTGAATTGTACCTTGAGCCACCCTTAATTCGAATCACATACCACCTTGATGTGAATCACAAGAATGTTTGACTCGAATGATGATCAGATTTTTTTAAAAAAACAACTATGATTTGAATCATATGTATCAAATTATGATCTAAATCAAACAAGCCATTTTCAAATTCTATTATATTAATTCATGTCATTCTTTCCATTGTTTCAAATCATAGTTGTATTACCTATCTTAAAACAATTGTTCATTTTATCACCTATTTAATGGCTAAACTTTAGCACCTATGTAAATACTTACATATATCTGCAATATATTTTAGTGAACAGATTCCAAAAGATATCACTTAATTTTTCTATAGTGCGAAGTTTGGAGTATTTGTTGAACTATATCAGGTGTCTCAATTTTTCTCACAATTAAAATTAATTTTTATTGAATGTGAAATTTCATTTGAATATTTAATCTCGATCTAAAGTTGCATAATATGGTTGTTGCATTTAACTTTTAATTAACCACTCTTGGTGTGTATCTAGGTAAGGGTCATATCTTTTACGTAACACATTTTAGGTTGATATATTTTTCAACCTAAAATGTGTTAAAATCTTGGTTAAACTCCCCAGTGGCATGTCCTCTACTAGAAATCCAAAGTTCCCATTTACCCATCAACCTATCTTACCTACACTCCCGTAAAGATAATCTTAGATAGTAAAAAAACCTAATGAATCTAATATTAAGAGGGATGCTATCAACTAAATGTTTTGCCTAGAAATAAGCATGAATATTTTATTCCACTTTCTTATAAATACATCCACAAACCAATAATAAGAATCTTCTTTTTTTTTATGGAAAAAGAAGTTCCATTAAATAGAAGGAACATAAGGATACAAAGATGGCTCCATAGAAGGATAGCCATTAATCCAAGTTTTTGAGCTAAAGTTCTTCCCAAGCCTAACTAAATTATGAGCATCTACATTATTAGTCCTTCTAATGAACATTACAGAAGCGCAAGAAAAACTACTGAGAATAAAGCGACAATCCACTGCAATAGGCTACATGTCTGCATCTTCTAAGATGTCATTGATGCACTCAACAACATTGAGGGCGTCCGACTGGATGATAAGGCAATTTAGTTTCAAATCCTTTGCCAGCTGAAGGCTCCATCGAATAGAAAGGATTTCCGCGACCGCCGGCTCGACATGATTATCCTCCCTTTTAGTGACAGCAAGATCTATTGTCATATTGTGTTTCTTCAAGACACATCCAAACACCATAACTCCATCCCTGAACACACTCGCGTCAACCTGCATTAAAGGACAATTGATTGGCAGAGAATCAGGGATATGCCTCACATGCCTTTTCTTCTTGTCTCCAAACTCCGGATTACAATTGTTGAAATCACACACATTATCGAATGCTACTTCTGCCACGACACGAGGGTCCACGAATTTCTGCTAGAATAGAAGCATGTTTCGAGCACTCCAAATCATGTAGGCCAAGTAACAAATCATTTGGATACAAAAAGTATTTTCACAAGACAAAACACCAGCCAGCCAGTTGTAGATATCTGTTTCATGTGGAAATCTGTAGCAAAGGTTGGAAGAGAAGAAGACGAGCTTTGAGAACTCACAGGTAAGGAATAAGTGGTGAGATGACTCGGGAGAAGACAGACAGAAAGGGAAGTTTGCATCAATATTAATACCCTTCTTGAATAGGTTCACTTTTGTGGGAAGTATGTTTTTTAGGTAACCTTCAAAGAAAATTATGAATTCTGGTGTGGATCATGGCATTCCAAATGCCTTTCCATAATTGCTGGCAGGAAGTGTTTGAGTGTCCCGGAGTTTGAGCTTGCTTGTGTTTGGGCAGAGGTGATAAGCACTTCGGACGGAGTAATCACCGTGTCTTTCAAAATGCCAAATCAATTTGTCTTCAGTACGCCTTAGAGAGAGAGAGAGAGAGAGAGAGAGAGAGAGAGGAATGCTTACAATTTTGGAGGCTTCATCCGGGTATAAAATTGACTAGATCAAGTCTCTCTTCCAGCAACCTAAATCCGAATCAATTAACTCCTTAGTTGTTGCCTCCATGTCCAAGATTCTCACAGTGCCCAACAACTTAAAACCAGCAATTTCCAGAATCCATCTATCTTGCCATATACAAATTGTTTCTCCATTTCCAATCCTCCACCGAGAACCCTTTTGGACAAGGTCTCTAGCACTCAGAATGCTCATCCATGCATAGTTGGGGGCAAATCAAATTGAACTTTCCTCAATAGAGCTTCTAGGGTAATATCTCCCTTTGAAAACTCTACTGACCAAAGATTTCTCATTACACAATAATCTCCAATAATTTTTATTAAGGAGGCTAGTATTAAAATCACTAACTCCTCGAAAACCTAAACCACCTCCTTTTGCTCGAGCCATCTTCTCCCAACTCAGCCAATGGACCTTTCTTTCACCGTTTTGCGAGCCCCACCAGAATTTCGATAACAGAGCTTCAATCTCAAGTCATGTAGCTTTTGGTAGGTTATATCAACTCATAATATATGTGGGAATTGCTTGAGCTATAACTTTTATTAAGACTTACTTTTCAGCTTTGGACAGAAACGCTCCTTCCACCCACTAACCTTTTTCCAAACTCTATCAATAACCATGGCAAAAATATCTATTTTTGATCTTCTAAAAACAACCGAAAATCCTAGATATTTGGAGTGGTTCACAACTGTCTTTACCCCCATCCTTGAACATATCAAATTTGCATCAACTTCACACACGTTTCGACTAAACGACATCTCTAACTTATCTAGATTCACCATTTGGCCAGACGAAATCTGATATTTATGCAAAAACTCCAGGATTTGGTCAACTTCCTTGTTATTTTCTCTAGCAAACAACAAGCTGTCATCTGCAAAAAAAACAAGTGAGTTATCACAGGAGCCTTCCTTGCCACACAGATCTTATGAATATTTTTGGATTGAGCTTCCTTCTTTAAGATCCCTGAAAAAACATCAGCACACAAGATAAAAAGGTAAGGTGAGAGAGGATCCCTTTGTCGGAGCCCCCTCTCAGGGAAGAAAACTTTGCTTGGTTGCCCATTGATCAGCACACTATAGGAAATCAAGGAAATGCACTTGCTAATGAGGTTAACCATTTGTCACGGGAAACCCATGGACAACAAAACTTCAGTAATGAAAACCCACTCCAAACATCGTAAGCTTTTGACATGTTCAGCTTCAGAGCCATCACACCCCGCTTCCCTCTTGTCTTTTTTTTCATCCAGTGAAAACACTCCATATCTACTAAGGCATTGTCCATAATGCGACGCCCTTTAACGAAAGCACTCTGCTCCTCATCGACAATTTCAGGAAGAAAATGTTTAATTCTGTTTGCTATTGCCTTTGTTAATCTTTTGCATTTGACAGATTTTTGCATTTGGGAATCAAGGCTATGTGTGTTTTGTTTAAACTCCCAGGATCCATATTGTTATTAAGAACCTCTAAGGAAATTTGAGTAATGTCAGGTCCGATAATGCTCCAATATTTCTGGAAAAACAGGGAGGGCAAACCTTCCAGACCAGGAGCCTTCAAGAGATACATTTGGAACAACGCCTCCTTAACCTCCGCAGTAGTGAACTTACTTTCGCACCAACTGATGTGCTCCAGCTTTAACTTTCCTGAACATACTTCCTGCACATAGGAGGGGGAAGAAGAGGTAAACAGATTAACAAAATAGTCAACAAGAATTCTTTCCAAATGTTCGTGACCTCTCCACCACCACCCATTGTCATCTTTGAGCTTCCGTGTGGAGTTTTTCTTCTTCCTCTGATCGGCTTTTTCGTGAAAAAACTTAGTGTTCTTATCGCCATGTCTCAATCAGAGGGCTCTACTACGTTATCTCCATATTATCTCCTCTACTTCGCTACTTCTCTAGAGCTTTGTAGGTAGCCATTTCTTCTTGACTAGCATCCCACCTTATGTCCTCTTTCAAAAAATCTTCAATTCTCCCTACTAACCGAAATACTCCTTTATTCCTGGAAGTGAGTTTCCAAACCCTTCATAGCCTCACATTTTTGGTAACCAACGGTAGTGCGGTTATTCCACATCTGCGCCACAATTTCTTCACACCTAATTTCCTTACTCCAAGCTTCTTCAAACCTGAAAATATGCTATTTCCTCCTACATCCATCATCAATATCAGCTTCAAGGTCTATCCTAATCGCATCATGGTCAGAGCCAAAACAAGCAAGGTGAAAGACTTTAATAGGTGATCATTTGTTTATGAAATTTCCAGATGCCAAACATCTATCCAATCTGCACTGCACGTTGTTTGTATCCTTCATACCATTTGTCCATGTAAAAGGGTATCCTTTAAAACCCAAGTCAATTAAATAGCAAAGCTCCACGGTATTCCGTCCCCAAGAAAATTGAGCCTGTAATCTATTAATACCTCCTACTTTCTCGCTCTCGCAAAGAACATCGCTGAGATCTCCAAAGCATAGGAAACAGACCCCCCTTTTCTGGCCAGATCTTGAATAAGGTCCCAAGTTTTCCTCTTGTTTGATTCCTCCGAAAAGTCGTACACATCGCTGAAAGTCCATTTCTGTTGGTTGAACTCCTCAACGATAGTCCCCCTATATGGTTGAGAGAATATGATGTGATACTGAGTTGGATTTTCTCCCTCCACAAAAGCATCAATCCTCTTGCTCTTTCTCTTCCCGTACCCCTGTAGTCAACACCCAAGCAACCATTAAAACCTCCTCTGTACTTAATACTTCGAACTTTGTCACCTTTGAGTCATGTTTCCATAAGAAACACCGGATCAGGGTTTCCAATACGAAAGAGCCTCAGCAAAGCTCGAACTACAATTCCCCTCTTTAACAGAAGCTTCAGATCTAAAGTTACCTTGATATGGAGAAAACGTCCATTACGGTGAGCATCTTTTTGGTCCACCTCTTCAAAAGCACCCAGGATCCCTCCCAACTTCTTTGCCATGGCCTCTGTCCTGAGCATTAGGGGTAATTCATAGATTCTGACCCAAAAGCTCCCATAGTGCATATTTAGTGCTGAGGGTTGCTCCTCTCTTGACACACAAGCAAGGACAAGAAGGTTCCTGTCGAAACTCCATGGACCATTACGAATCACGTTCTCCAAATCTCTCTTCGTCGCAAATCTGAAGAGGAAAATATTCTTGCTCAACTCCTGCGTTTCCACCAGATTCTTAAGCTTCCACGCGCTAACCATTGTGTTTGTTAACGCCCTGGAATCAAAACTATTATCCGTCCAGAGCTTCCCTGCTAAAGTTCGTTGGAAGATCTCCTCTCCACAGACCTCATCCACATCCACCATCACCTCTTCTTCTTCCTCTTTCGATAGTGAGAATTCTTTCCATCTATCCATGTCTAGACGAGATCGAAGACAATAAACAAGAAAATTAGGAAGGAAAACAAACTACTACGAAAGTAGGAAAGGAAGCCAAAACAAAGTTTGGAGAAAAAACCAGAGGAACTAGAGAAAGATAACTTTCAAACCCTAGATATTGGGCAAAAAGGGGGAAAACACGCTAAATTTCTAGAGAGAATGAGGAGCTTGTCTCTCTAAACACGTGGAACTCCAAATACTTCTTTTTGTTTTTGAGTACCTAATTGAAAAGGCGTGTAAGAATCTTCTTCTTTTGAGCATAGGAATGAGACTCCTTTCCTCAAAGAGAATGTGTTTTCCAGAATCCATAATCTCTATCTTCTTTAAAAGAAGAGACATCTCAAGAATCATATCTTGCATCAAAGATATCACACTAATAAAATAATAATATCAATCAATATGTGATACTTATTATGTCTAGGATAAAAAATAAAATAAAAATATTAATTAATATTTATAATTTTATTTAATAATAGTGTAATTCAGTATATTTAAAAAAAGTTATAATAACATAAATTAAATTATAATTAATTTTTAATATTTTATTACAGAATGATCAATATATTTCAAATACATATTTTTAGAAATTAATTTGATCAAATATATATTTTTAGAAATTAACTTGGAAAATTTTGTAGGCATCAAGGTCCCAACTAATACCTGCATTATCTTTAGACAAAAATTTATCAACTACGCCACTCGAACAATTCACGTCTATGTTACATGGGTGCAGTTACCGTGCATAGATAAAAATCTATGCACTATGCATAGATTATTATGGACCCTTGGATCAAATTCTAGACATCAATTGTTATTACTCAATACTCAATACTCACCACTCAATACTCAATACTCAATACTAGATTAAAAACATAATCCAATAACTTATGTAGGCTTATGCATGGTGCATAAGTAAATCCTTATGCATATTAGCCAAAGCCATGTTACATGATGGTTCAGTTTTATAACTCCATTATTTAGCCAATTGTCCCTATTATTTAGATATTTAGGCCATTAGTGGCACACACGATTTGCAAACAGAATACTATTATTTTGCATATACATGCCCAGTATCTCATCTTATTTTTTATCATTTCATAATTGACAGCATAGTTTAACATCATATATTAATATAATTCTTAATACTAAAACAGACTAATTAAAATAAAATACATAGTTTATTCTCAATAATAGATAGCATAGTTTAACATATCCATATAAGAAGGTGCAATTTACTCATCACTTCATAAGATCATTGGCAATAGGTAGTGCCTTACACATAGCCTTAAATGGAATCCTTTTTGGCATGGTAGCTCCTTTATCCTCCATCATATCAAGTTTCTCCTCACTCTCTCTTTTCCATTCAAAGCATTGAACCAACAAGCCCACAGTTAAGCCCACCGTACGTTGGGCCAAGTTTATTCCAGGACAAGCCCGTCTCCCCAACCCAAACGCAATCAATTTGTTAACCTCCCCTTCTTTTTCAAACCTCTCGGGCTTAAAACTCAAAGCATCATTCCAAAGTGTTGGGTCTCTATGAATGGCCCAAACATTGGTCAAAATTATAGTATCTTTTGGAACATTGAATCCTCCAATTGTACAATCCTCTGATGAATAATGTGGTAAAAGTAATGGTGCTGTTGGATGTAATCTAAGTGTCTCGGAGATTATGTTTTGTAGATATGGAAGCTTTGGTAAATCTTGTTCATCAATTAATTTGTTTTTTCCTATTTGAGTCTCTATTTCTTCCTTTGCTTTGTTTAACACTTCTGGATGGTTCAATAATTCAGACATCACCCATTCTATAGTCACCGCTGATGTGTCTGTTCCTGCAAGAAGCATGGCCTACATCCCATTTCAAGTTTTCAGACTTTAATTCAATAAAAAGAAATTGGATTCTTATACCACAACGTTAAACTGCACCGAATTTCACAATTCACCAATATGATAAACAATAATAATTAATTTGTAACAAAATATATTAAAAAAAAAACTTTTTAATATATATTAACAGGGCCGGCCCTGTGTATGTGCAGGAAATGCTACAGCACAGGGCCCCAAATTTTAGGAGGCCCTAAATTTTTAAAAGGTGCAATTTTTTTTCCATAAATATTAATCGAAATAAATAAAATGTTATGATAAAAATTAAATAAATAAAAAAAAGCTATAATAAAAACTCAATACATACAAAAATTGAGATAGATCAAAACTCAAACTAATTATAATTAAATATATTATTGATTAATACATAAATATAATTTTTATGTGTCTTTTTAAATTATTATAATTGTATTTATATTTTAAATTTGAGCCCATTTTTAAAATTAGAACGGAGCCTCTGCATTGATTGGGCCGGTCCTATATATATATATATATATATATATATATATATATATATATATATATATATATATATATATATATATATATATATATATATATATATATATATATATATATATATATATATATATATATATATTAGATTATAGAGTTGAGACATAAAAAATAAAAAATTATATGATTAAACAACTTAATAACTTCATTAATCATTTTTATTTTACTACTAAAAATTATAATATTTAGGCATTTATTAACTAATTTCATAACTTCATTAACCAAGTTTTTTAGTTTTCATTAACCAACTTTATTTTACGCTTAAAAATAATTTTTAATAATTCAATATTTATTAACCAATTTCATCACTTCATTAACTAATTTTTTACTCTTCATTAACCAACTTTGTTTTACACTATATTATGTTTAATATGTGAGTGTTTATTAACCAACTTCATCAACTAATTTATTATTTTTTCCATTAAGTTATTCTTATTTATTGTATTTTAAATCATGTATTTATTTCACTATTTATTAGTACCTCTGTTTCTTTTTATAAGAGACAACTCACTTTTTAAATTTATTGAATAATTAATATATCTAGTCTATAAACCGATCAAATACATGTTATTCAAAATGAACCTAAAAGAACCAAGCGGTTGAGCTCCATTGGCAAGGAACCCCGTCCAAGAACGTACTCGAGGAATACCGAGTTCGATTTCCAGGCGGAACAATCTTGCTTAGTTCGAAACTAGTATTAATAAGGTTATTTTAATAAATGACATTCATTTTATCATTGAAACTCTACACACGAGCCGAATGAAATTAATATTAATAAGGTTATTTTAATAAATGACATTCATTTTATCATTGAAATCAACACAATTAATCTTGAATCCTGATTGTTACAAATTGCTTATAAGAAAACACAATTTATCATTATTTTTAAAAATGTTAAATTTTTAAAAAAAAAACCTGTTATGAGACCAAAAAATACAATTTATTCTAACACACTCCTTTATTTTCAAATGTTTTAGTGCTCCAGAGATATTGCACCATTTTAATACATTGAATGTTACTATAACCTCTAACTTTAAGAGGAAAAGTTAGAGTAACTTTATATAATATTTGTATGATATTATAAAGGAGACAGTGATTTAATTTTAGAAGAAAAAATTAGTGAGAGAAAATAAATTAAGAGAGATATAGAAAAAAAGTTAGTGAAAGATTGATAAGTGGAAGTTATAGGATCCCCTATAACTCTCAGATATTTTTTATCATGTGTTAATGTCAGCAGGTTTTCAGAGTTGTCAGGCATATTTATCAATGACAGCTATGTGGATAAGACCATTGATATAAAATTATTTTCATATATTAATTACCTGAATAAGACCTTTGATAATGTGAGCAGAATAGTATTCAGGCTGCAACTCACTAAGCTTCAAAAGATGATCAATCATTGTATCTCCATCATCACTACGATTCCCACTGCGATGTTCTGCAACGAGTCCCTCCAAAAACGAATCAGCTTTTTTCGCAATCCTCTTGCACCTCTTCTCCAAATCGTTAAAACCAAACAACCTTAACAAAGGCAAAAAATCACCCTTGTTATTAGCACCTAACAGCAACATTATCTCACTGATTATTTCTCTAAACTGTTTCGCTTCTTCCACATCCGTCACGTCTCCGTTGTCTCCGTAGTACCGTTTTCCAGATATCATTCTCATCATAGCATTAAACGTCATCTCCGTTAGTTTCGACCGGAGTTCCACTTTGATAAAATCTCTAGAAACCATAAGCTTTTGTATAAGTCTATTTGCTTCGTCTCTTCGAACTTCCAAAAAGGAGTTAAGACGGTGGTTAGAGAGAACATCAATGGTTATTATACGGCGAAGGTTACGCCAATGGTCACCGTAAGAACCCGAGCCTAACGTGGTGTAGTTGTAGAAGATGTATTTTCCGGTTAAGAACCGCGGTCGGTTCGCTAAAACTATGTCGTTTTTGATGAAACATTCCTCGACTAAAGAAGGCGAAGAGACTACGACAACTAGGCGAGAACCGAACCAAAGGGAAACGATGTCGCCGTATTTTTGGGACAGGGTTGTGAAGGTACGGTGGAGAGGATGTTTTAGGTGGTGGAGGTTGCCAATTATGGGGATTGGTGGTGGACCTGGTGGAAGGTTTTTGAGCCTTCTTGATTGGGTTTGGAGTAAGATTTTGATTGTTATTATGAAGATTACAGAGAGGAATGAGTAATAGACCAAAGGTGACATCTTTTTAACACTTTTGTTGGTTGATTTGTTTTTGTATTAAAGAATGAGAGTTGCACCTGTCTATATATAAAGAGTAATTTTATTTTGATACGAACACCTTAGTTGTTGTTACCAAAGTGAATACTCCTTCTATTTCATATTATTTGTCTCTAGGGCGGGTAATGAACGAAACTAACTCGAAAATAGTTAGAATTCCGATTCGAAAATTAAATCGTTGAATTAGGTTCATGAACCAAATGAGCTGAATATGAGTTAAAAACTAAGTTCGTTAACTAAATGAGCTGAGTATGAGCTAAAAACTAAGTTCGTTAACTAAATGAGCTGAACTTGAACTATACACTAAATTCTTTAACTAAATGAGCTGAACTTGAACTATACATAGTTCGACTCGTTAGGTTCATGAGTCAACTCGGTTATATATGAGCTGAACTTGAACTATACATAGTTCGACTCGTTAGGTTCATGAGTCAACTCGGTTATATATGAGATAGATTATATCGTCATGAACTCAAACTCGAACTCGAACTTGGCCAATTCTTAACGAGTCAAACTGAGCTGAGGCGAGTTCATCTTAACTCGACTCATTTTCAGCCCTATTTGTCGCAATTGAAATTTCACACAGATTAAGAAACAGTAATAAATAAAAAAAATAGTGACTTTACTAAATTATCTTAATTAATTATTAGTGTATTCAAATTAGCATTAATTTTAAGTGAAAAAACAATAAATTAAGAGTATTTTATTTGAGGATATAATTGAAAAATTAAATATAAAATTATATTGGTAATCTAAAGTGACAAGTATTTTGGGAAAAAAAAATTTAAATGTGAAATTTATTTTGGAACGGAGGAGTAGTATTTTTAAATAAAATATTAATATTTATAAAAAAATTAATTTTAATTTTTAACAAAAATATAAAATTAATCAATTTTATTGTTGAATTATCGATAAAAATTAAAAAAAATATAGTATTAACTACATATTTTACTTGCAACTCATTAATTATATATATTATTTTGTTAGTCAATAAAATACATAATATAAAATAAATTCTGATGTTAAAATATAAAATATAATAATTAATTTAAAAAATTCATTAATAATTTTATTTATTAGTATATTTTATATAATTTATAATTTAATATTAAAATTTGGTTAATAAAGAGTAAAGAATGATTATTATATTTTATAATTTAATATCAAGTTAATGTTATGTATTATATTAATAAATGAAATAGTAAATTTAATTAATGAATTATAAGTAAAATATGTGATTAATTATATATATATATATATTTTATTATTAATTAATTTTACTTAATATATATATATATATTTTATTATTAATATATATATATATATATATATATATATATATATATATATATATATGTATATATATATATATATATATATATATATATATATATTAAGTATATATTTGTGGTTAATGCAATAGTAAAATTAATTAATAATAATAATAATATATATATATATATATATATATATATATATATATATATATATATATATATATATATATATATTAAGTATATATTTGTGGTTAATGCAATAGTAAAATTAATTAATAATAAAATTATATTTGTGTTTCAAAAATAATTTTTTTTATAAATATTACTATTTTATTTTAAAAAATTATTGTTCCGCATATTTATAGTTGTTAAAATAGCATTACTCTTTCTTTTATTATTACTTTATTTTAAAGACACCACATCAAATCATATGATCTCCTTCACTTTCTTTATCATATAGCCGCCTATAATAGAGTCAAATTATATGAAAATGACATTGTTATAGTTATGGACAAGCAAAGCAATATCTAACCATTTCAATATTTCACACCAAACTACATGGAACAAGATACAGTTTACATTGATCTTTTTACATATCATATTAACTTTTTATAGAAAATTTAATTTAAAGAATCTAAAGTCTACATGTATTTATATGTTTAATTTATAAAGATATTAATGAGATTTTCTTACAAAAACAATTCATAGAGATTTTTCAAAAATATATGACGACATTTTATAAACATTTTAAATATATATAGAAATTAATAGAAAATAACTGTGTTTCAAAGAAAAATATAACTAAAGATAATTTGATTGAAAAATTTATTTCATTCAATTAAAATATATATTTTTTAATTATTGATTTATAAGTATCATATTAACATTAATATATTGTCATCCATAAAAATATTTCATTATGTCATATAAGTTATTTAAAATTTTTAATATGACTTAACATAATACATGGTCGTCATTGTGTAAAACTATTTTACACTGTCAGTGTATATATTTTTTTTCCTTAAAAATAAATGAAGAAACATGGCAAAAATTCAATCCTAGACTAATGACTTACACTCATTCAACTTAGTTAGCACACTATAAAAATTTAAATCATTAATCATATATATGTTCTTTTTATTATATGTAATAACATATTAATTATTAAAAATATGTTGTAGCAAAATATAGAAAAATTTAAATATAACTTTATCATAAACCATAGACTAGTTTTCATGGTTTATTGGAAACTAGTAACAAACTCATGCATACGCACGGATTCTGTTCGGTTATGCGAATTTTGATGCATCATTTATTTTAAATAAATTTTTATAAAAAAAAACAGATAAATAATTGATTATTTCGTATATAAAAATATTTAGATCAATAATAGATTTTTTTCCGTATACCATTTTTGGATTAAAAATATTTGATTATAAATACCATTTCTCATATATAAAAATATTTAGATCAATAATAGATTTTTTTTCGTATACAGACCTCATTTTTGTTTAGGTATCATTTACAAAATTATTTGAATCGATAGTAAATTTCGTAAATAAAAATATTTAGATCAAAAGTAGATTATTTTCCCGTATACCATTTTTGAATAAAATTATTTGGTTCATAAATACTATTTTTCCGTAAATAATAGATTTTTTTTCATATATAAATATTATTTTTGTTTAGGTGTCATTTACAAAAATATTTGGATCAATATCAAATTTTCGTATATAAAAATATTTAGATCAATAATAGATTTTTTGGCCTATTTCATTTTTGAATAAAAAATATTTGGATCATAAATAACATTTTTCGTATATAAAAATATTTAGATCCATAATAGATTTTTTTCCCGTATACAAACTTCATTTTTGTTTAAGTATGTATCATTTACAAAAATATTTGGATCAATAGTAAATTTCGTATATTAAAATATTTAGATTAAAAGTAGATTTTTTCCCGTATATCATTTTTGAATAAAAAATATTTGGATCATAAATACCATTTTTCATAAATAATAGATTTTTTTCCGTATACAAATATTATTTTTATTAAGGTATCACTTACAAAAATATTTGGATCAATATTAAATTTTCGTATATAAAAATATTTAGATCAATAATAGATTTTTTGAATAAATTTTTCCCGTATATCATTTTTGACTAAAAAATATTTCGATCATAAATACCATTTTTCGTATATAAAAAAATATATATCAATAATAAATTTTTTTTTGTGGAAGAAATAAGTGAGAAAGTGATGAAAGAGAAAAACAATAGAGAATGGAGAGAGATTTGATAAGTTTGATAAAATATAAGAGTTGTATTATTTTAATAATAAAATTAAGAATTTTATGGTGTAAAGACCAAAAAACCACAATTTTAATGTGGTGGCAAAAAATCAAATAAGAGTATTTTTTACTTTTCCACAAACTGTTATAAAAAGGCGCCAAAACAAAGACCCATCAAAAGGAAACAAACTTAAAAGAAATCATTCATAATTTATTATGAACAAATTCTTTCCTAATGTTAGTAGGAAGAGGATAAAAAATTGTTAGAGAGCTTCAAGTGAGGCTTAGTTAGAACAAAAAATCAGCACATGCATTTCCTTCTCTATTTATGTGTGAGATTAAGATATGTCTTTATGCAAAATAATTGAAGCAAAATATCCAATTACTATGAACTTGCCAAGGTAACAAAGAGTCGGTTTCAGTCCTAAGTTTAGACCAACCTTATCCATGGTTATCTCTATAGCACGAATCACCGCAAAAACTCTTCCAAGTAGGATGAGGACCCATCCACCTGATCAACTAAATCAAGGATGGAATTCCTGTGGTTGATCCTAAAGATGCCCCTGCAGCCAGCAAGGATGAGGTTATGATTGTAAGCGTCATCACAATTACATTTCATCCACTCAAAGGAGGAGAATGCCAAAAAATTGTCCACTATATTTGAAACTTTAGGAGGTCGGATTTAAATGTTGAAGGCTTTAATAATTCTGAAGTCCCCGATGAAAACAAAAGAAGATGAGGATGTGTTGGTCATGTTAACAACATTTGGTCCTTTGTCCTTTCAATGACGCGCTTGATGTTTGGAGAATTGTTTCTAAATCTTTCCAAGTTCTTGGCTTGCCACAGGTTGAAGATGATGTAGGTAATTGTAGACTTGAGGACCAGGGAATATTGCTTCGATTTGTTGTTTGTACAAAAAAATCCACCAATCATCAAGATTGATAGGAGATTAAGCAACATTGATTGTTTTATAGAACTATATCAACACCTTCTTGGCAAAAGAATGATGAAAAAATAAATGCTGCGAAGTTTCCTCATCCTGATGACAAATACTACATATGGAAGCCAAGAGGCAACCTTTGAGCTTCAAACGATCATTTCTAGGGACCTTTCTCATCATTAGCTTCCTGATCAACATGTTTTAGTAATGGGATATCATTGGACCAAATTATCTTAGCCCAACTTTTAGACAAGGAGATTTGAACAGGCAAGCGTCCTTTAAAGTTAATGATCCTGAGTGAGCAAGAGGTCAAATTATAATGTTTTCATAATTGATGTTGGGTAGAATATTTTGATGGATCATGTGATGAAGGAAAGGAAAAAGGTTGTGCCATCTGCTAGGCAGAACCCACATCAGAAATGAAATCTGAAACTTTAGCCTAAATTGACATGTTATGGCTGTTGAGGAGCTCGGAATTGGTTTCATGGATGAGAAAGGGCTCAAATCAAACATCCTGCCAAAAGTTGATGGAGTTCCTCTACGAAGGGACCTGTTGGAAATATTCTTTAGGGTGTTCATCTCAAACTTGACGCTAGACCATATATGGAAGAGTAAATGTGGTGTTTTATTCTGCCAAAAAACTTGAAAGTTCTTTTTGAGGATTAATGCCAATGATTCTTTGTTGACTAAGAGGTTGTATATTAATTAATTGTATATAATACATGAGATATTATATAATTACAAAAATTTTAAATATTATTCTATTAATCCTTATATATAGGGTTAGGATCAATTGACACTAAGGTGTCAAACTTAGTAACATGGCACCTTTGATAACTTTTCACCCCAAGTCCGTATAACAAAATTTATCGTTGGATTGAAAGGTATTATCATATAGATCATGCTTATAAAATTGCACATCAATAAAAAATTATTTGATATGTTTAAGAGAATAAAAAAAATTAACGGTTTTCATGAAGTTTTGTAAGACGTTAGTTTTTATGAATCTCGTAGACATGTCAAATGATTTTCGATTGATGTTAAATTTTATGGACATGATCTATAAGATAATATCTGTAATTCCAACGGTAAATTTTGCTATGCGAAATGCGGTAAAGAGTTATCAGAAGTGTCATGTTGTAACACCCCACATTTTCTAATTTTAATTTAATCGAAAATTAAATTATTATTTAGAATTATTTGGTATTTTGTTGAATTATTTAGAGAATTATGAGATGGGCTATGGGGGGCAAGTGTGGTGTTAGTAAAGAGGGGATGCTATGTTACTAAGCCATTTTCTAAAATTATAATCTATTTTCATAAAATAAGAAAAAGAAGGAAATTGGAAAATAAGAGAGGGAAACCTAAGAGGAAGAAGGAGAGAGCTCATGGACAAAGATCCATTTTCGTATTCATGGTGCAGACTTCACAAATCATGTCATAACTTTCTACTCGTAGCTCCAAATCAGGTAATTCTTGAAGATTCGGATTCTACACGAAATTTCCTTCGATTTGATATATTAATTCGTGTCAGGGAAGTTCTTGATGGGGGAGATAAGCGAGTTTGAAGATTGGAGATTCTTGCTGAAATTGAGGAAAGAGGGCTTACGGGTTTAATGGAGAAGAAGGGGAAAAGTCCAGATTCTTGGCTAAGGTAAGGGGGGACTCTTCCGATTAACCTCTATTATTGAGTTATATGTGATGTTATGGATTGAGTAGGCTGTTTAGATCAATTGTTCACATATTAGGTTTTTGGAGTTATGGGGTTTTTGTATGAACTGTTGTAATTGATGAAATGACGTGATGTATGATGTTAAATAATTCACTAAGATGTGTGTTATAATGTGTGAAATAATGCTGTTGTGTGTCTATGAATGCATTGTCTTGATTTTGGATCGATTGGGATGAATAGATGCTGTCAAAATGTTGAATTTTTGGTTGCAGGTACGTGGTAACCGGTTACCTGAGGGTGGTAACCGATTACCTGAGGTTACAGTAGTGAAGATTTGATTTTCATGTTGAAATAACCGGTTTCATGGTTGAACTAACCGGTTATCTCTGTTGTGCTTTGCGTGAAATTATGGTTTGGGGAGTAGTAATCGGTTACATAGTTTTGGGTACCGGTTACCACTGAAGGATGTTGAAAACGTGACTTGTTACGGGGCATGTAACCGGTTACATGGTTTTGAGTAACCGGTTACCTTTGTCAGTCTTTCTGAAAAATATTTGTTTTGACCATAACTTTCACACCGTTAGTCCGTTTTCAATGCCGTTTCGAGCAGGATGAAGCACGTGAGATACTCATGATGTTTAGAGTGATGAAGTGAACAGTAATTTGATTTTATTTAAATCATGAATTTTCTTATTTGAGGATTGATGTATTGTGAACTTATATGATGAATTATAACAATACATGCCGTATTTTAAAATGTGATGATGTGTTGATTGTTTGAGTATATGATAATGTTGAATTGTAATTGAATGATGCTAATATATATGAACATACTTGATGATGATGGTATAAGTATGTTATATATGCTGCATTCATTCATAATCATTTGTTGAGGGCTGAATCCTGGTGATGTGGGGATTCAGTGAAGGGCATAATTTCCATTGTGTGGAATTTGTGCTGGCAGGGCCGTATCTTGATGATGTTGGATTGGTGGTGGGTTATTCCCATTGATGATTTTTGGTACCACATGCATAGTGTCAGTCATTACATATGCATGATTTTATAACATGATTGGATGTTTTCTAGTGTTATGATTTTGTTATGATGTGTTGGTTTGATGAGGATGAAACTTGTCTGAATTTTGAATATGTTTTTAATTGGGTGAATGATGTAATTATGAGGTATTATTATTTATGATTCAATAATATTTGTTAATTTGAATGAGACTCATTCTTACTGTTGACATTTTCAGATTGGGGAGTAGCGGCTTTTGGCTTTGGTGAGGATAGCTCATAGGCCAGTTTGTTTAAGTATAGCGTCGGTGTCATGCTCTGATATTGTAACATTGGGAAACGCTAGTTTAGAGTCTATGATGATACTCTATTATGTTTTTATTGTATTAATTTTGTGGGATATTCCATGGATGATGTTATACTTATTAGTTGAAGAATGTTCTGCTGTGCAGAAACATGATTATGATAATTTGATGATTTGTTCCTAAGTGTGGCATGACAAATGACTTATGATAAATTGATTTTTTTTAATTGATGCACCCTTGTTTTTATGTTTTAATCTGGATTTTTATTTAATTTCCGCGGCGTTTAGAAGGGTGTTACAATAGTGGTATCAGAGTAGGTCAGTTCGTCCGGCCAATTGTCGAGTCAGTTGAGTTGCACGACAGTTGAATACTGTCGGCGTATTATCCCTTGGTACGCGACATGTGAGTGAATCACTGTCGGTACTTGTTTGTTTTGTTGCAGGAGTTGGTTTGAGTGAAGTGGGGGAGAAGTTCTGCTTCTCGGAAGAGGTTCAGTTGCAAGTTTGCAAAGAGGATTGTTGTCGTGATGTTTCAGAAATCGGACTTCGGCGATGGAATATGTCGCTAAAGTTATAAGAAGTTTAGGAGCAAAGAGATATGATAAGGGGCTGTTTGGAATGTGATTGATTTGAAGATGATGAGTTTTGAAGCGGAATTTCCGTAAGAAAAACGCAGGAAAGTTATTGAATCGTTATGAAACTTCGAAAATTCATAACTGGAGTTCTGGACATCTGATTTGAGTTCCGTTTGAAGCGTAGGAAAGCTAGTGAGACGAACTTTGTTATAAAAATGGTTGCAGAAGCTGTAACACATTTAATTGTGACAGGATGATGTTGGAAAGAGGTGAAGTTGCGGTTACGCTTATTCTTAGAACTAGACTTGTTTGTTGGTGCTGCACGGGATGCCAGTGTCAGAGTTGAACGGATTGAAGGAATAACTAAAAGGTTTGTTGAGAAGCAATTTTAGGAATTAAATGTACCATTTGAGGAGTTTTGGAGATATCGTATAGAGTGTCGCTGCATGATGACGATGTTGTATTTCGGATGACGTTGGAAAATTCATATCTTGGGTTTCGAGTGTCGGATTACTGTCCCATTTGAACCTACAAAGAGGATAGATTATGTTTTACCTTATGGGAGAGTTATAAATACAGTAGAGGTGATCCTATGAGGATAGAATGTGAGGTCTGTTATGGAAGCATGAAACTTGTTGAATAGGAATGGTTATTACAGCAATTGTTTGAAACGAAGTTGAGTAGAACATGTTGTTGATGAATAAGTTGATGAGATGTTCGGTAATAAAGATGATTTGAGTGCCAATGGATTTTAGTGAGGAGATAATTAGTAGTAAAGGTGAAATAAACTTTAGAACTGTTGAAGTCGTATTTGTGATGTCAAAGCAACGACATGTATAAAAGAAGAATTGTAGAGGATTTCTGAAACCTATTGATGTGAGGAATAATTTTTTGAGATTCCGAGTGGAATGATATTTGGACGCGAAAGATGTCATGGAATTTAGAGTAAAACCACGAGTTATGAATGTTGGCGCGGTCTTTTGCTAAGATGAGGATTTTGATTTGGAACGAGATAAATAGTAATGTACGAGTATATTAGTGATTATGAAGTTGGAAGTATTTAACAAGTGTGTGATTCTAAGTGACTATGAAGCGGATTATGTAAAATTTTTGGACGTTGGTGTCTCATCGACAAGATCTAATAAGAGGGAAATGTGTGAGTTGTAAAGACTCAAATTGAATTATTGGGCTATGACGATGTTAATGAGTTTGAGTGCAAACTCAGAAAGGGACACTATTATGTAGTAACGACGGTTTGTGCTTAAATATGATTGTCGACTATCTATTGACAAATTTAGGACTTGATCACCCTAAATCTCTTGTTGGTAGTAGATGAAATCTTATAAATGGGATGAACTTGTTTTGTTACCTTAATGGTATAAGTTGTGATGGATATTAAACCGTGAGAATAATCACTCACCATGTTGTGTGTCTCATCGGCAAGATCTAATAAGAGGGAAATGTGCGAGTTGTAAAGACTCAAATTGAATTATTGGGCTATGACGATGTTAATGAGTTTGAGTGCAAACTCGGAAACGGACACTATTATGTAGTAACGACGGTTTGTGCTTAAATATGATTGTCGACTATCTATTGACAAATTTAGGACTTGATCACCCTAAATCTCTTGTTGGTAGTAGATGAAATCATATAAATGGGATGAACTTGTTTTGTTACCTTAATGGTATAAGTTGTGATGGATATTAAACCGTGAGAATAATCACTCACCATGTTGTGTGAACTTATGAATAAGTGAATATGAATGAGTGAAACATAATGGACAATGACTTAAGATGGGTAATCAGAGTCGCGCAGCGAAAGTGTGATGTGGAGTAGTGTTATGAGTACTACTCGTGGGCAGTGAGGAATTAATATGTCGAAAGCCTACATAGAGAACATGAATTGATCTATATGTTGGATTTAGAATCTAGTGGATGTAAGGATGCCGTGCCGGAGGATTAGAACTCTTTTAAATAATTGTCGAGATGATGAGCATGTTATTATGGTTGTACGTGGTTGACGAGTATGCATTCGGAGAAGTTAAGACGATGAGTTGATACTATATGATGCTATAATAATTTTGTGTCGTTGTTAAGGTGTTATTGTAGATTCAAAACATAATGAGGAATTATACTCTATGAAGGACGAAGTTGATTTAATTCTTAGAGAAGAGCGAGACTCAGTTTGAGCTATTTTGTAAGCAATGGTATATCGAGGCTGATGAGTGTGATTATAATTACTTGTGTGTACTCGTTCTGATGGTTAGAATGTTTTAATAGAGGAAGTAAATCAGGAATTTGTTTTTGAGTGCGAGTAAATATTGCCAAGCGGTAGATTAGTACCACGTATGATAAATAATGATTCTTGAACGAATGAGTAAAGAGAGCCAGAATCGGGTAAAACTCGGAAATCTAATTGGTAGTGATGGTTGTAATGAGTAATCAGAATAGTGCAACAAAAGCGGAATGTAACGTGTTGGATAATTGCTGGTGTGACTTGAGAGGAGTCAGATAGTTGAAATTCAATGGTATAGGAATATGATTATTGAGTTTTTTGAAGGAAGCATTTGGTGAAAAGTGTAAGTATTATTTTATCACTCAAATGGAAAAGTGTATCTAAGGTTGCTACGTTCGGAAGATGGAATGCATTACTCCAGTGTTGATCAGGTGTGGTCATACCAGGGTTGTGTAATTATATTATTCAGTTATTGGGCGCATTGTATGGGTTGTACCTCAATGTTATATTGTTGTTAACCTTTTGGAGATATAACGAGTGGTATACTTTTGGATGGTTAAATGCGACGTAAGAGCTGGGATTTGAATGTATGAAACATGTTTTCTGTTGGTTATATCAGATGGATTTTTGAGGATCGACTGATGGGAATGTTACCTGGGAACTGGAGAGTCAGATGAAGGACTCCTATCCGGAACTTTTCACTGGAGGTATGTTTTCGAGGACGAAAACTCTTTTAGTGGGGGAGAGTTGTAACACCCCATATTTTCTAATTTTAATTTAATCGGAAATTAAATTATTATTTAGAATTATTTGGTATTTTGTTGAATTATTTGGAGAATTATGAGATGGGCTATGGGGCCAAGTGTGGTGTTAGTAAAGAGGGGGTACTATGTTAGTAAGCTCTTTTATAATATTATAATCTATTTTCATAAAATAAGAAAAAGAAGGAAATTGGAAAATAAAAGAGGAAAACCTAAGAGGAAGAAGGAGAGAGCTCGTGGACAAAGATCCATTTTTGTATTCATGGTGCAGCCTTCACAAATCATGTCATAACTTTCTGCTCGTAGCTCCAAATCAGGTAACTCTTGAAGATTCAGATTTTACACAAAATTTCTTTCGATTTGATATATTAATTTGTGTCAGGGAAATTATTGATGGGGGAGATAAGCGAGTTTGAAGATTGGAGATTCTTGCTGAAATTGAGGAAAGAGGGCTTACAGGTTTGATGGAGAAGAAGGGGAAAAGTCCAGATTCTTAGCTAAGGTAAGGGGGGACTCTTCCAATTAACCTCTATTATTGGGTTATATGTGATGATATGGATTGAGTAGGTTGTTTAGATCAATTGTTCACATGTTAGGCTTTTGGAGTTTTGGGGTTTTTGTATGAACTATTGTAATTGATGAAATGACGTGATGTATGATGTTAAATAATTCACTAAACCATGACAGATGTGTGTTATAATGTGTGGAATAATGTTGTTGTGTGTCTATGAATGCATTGGCTTGATTTTGGATCGATTAGGATGAATAATGCTATCAAAATGTTGAATTTTTTGTTGCAGGTACGTGGTAACCGGTTACCTGAGGGTGGTAACCGATTACCTGAGGTTACAGTAGTGAAGATTTGATTTTCATGTTGAAGTAACCGGTTACATGGTTGAAGTAATCGGTTACCTCTGTTGTGCTTTGCGTGAAATTATGGTTTGGGGAGTAGTAACCGGTTACATGGTTTTGGGTAACCGGTTACCACTGAAGGATGTTGAAAACATGACTTGTTACGGGGCATGTAACCGGTTAAATGGTTTTGAGTAACCGGTTACCTTTGTCAGTCTTTTTGAAAAATGTTTGTTTTGACCATAACTTTCACACCGTTAGTCCGTTTTCAATGCCATTTCGAGCAGGATGAAGCACGTGAGATACTCTTGATGTTTAGAGTGATGAAATGAACACTAATTTGATTTTATTTAAATCATGAATTTTCTTATTTGAGTATTGATGTATTGTGAACATATATGATGAATTATAACAATACATGTTGTCTTTTAAAATGTGATGATATGTTGATTGTTTGAGTATATGATGATGTTGAATTGTAATTGAATGATGCTAATATATATGAACATACTTGATGGTGATGATGATGATGATGATGATGATGATAATGATGGTATAAGTATGTTATATATGTTACATTCATTCATATATGTTACATTCATTCAGTGAAGGGTATAATTCCCATTGTGTGGAATTTGTGCTGGCAGGGCCGTATCTTGATGATGTTGGATCGGTAGGTGGGTTATTTCCATCGATGATGTTTGGTACCACATGCATAGTGTTAGTCATTACATATGCATGATTTTATAACATGATTGGATGTTTTCCAGTGTTATGATTTTGTTATGATGTGTTGGTTTGATGAGGATGAAACTTGTCTGAATTCTGAATATGTTTTCAATTGGGTGAATGATGTACTTATGAGGTATTGTTATTTATGATTCACCCTTACTGTTGACATTTTCAGATTGGCGAGTAGCGGCTTTTAGCTTTGGTGATGATAGCTCATAGGCCAGTTTGTTTAAGTATAACGTCGGTGTCATGCTCTGATATTGTAGCACTAGGGAACGCTAGTTTAGAGTCTATGATGATACTCTATTCTGTTGTTATTGTATTAATTTTGTGGGATATTGCATGGATGATGTTATGCTTATCCGTTGAAGAATGTTCTGCTGTGTAGAAACATGATTATGATAATTTGATGATTTGTTCCTAAGTGTGGCATGACAAATGACTTATGATAAATTGATTTATTTTAATTGTGGCACCCTTGTTTTTATGTTTTACTCTGAATTTTTATTTAATTTCACGGGGTTTAGAAGGGTGTTACACATGTTACTAAGTTTGACTCCTTGGTATTATTTGATCCTGATTCATATAGGGTCGTGATTAAATGACACCAATGTGTCAAACTTAGTAAGATGACACCTCCGATAACTCTTCACCCCATGTCCATATAACAAAATTCATTGTTGAATTAAAAGGTATTATCATATAGATCACACGTATAAAATTTCACATAAGTAAAAAATGATTTGATATGTTAAAGAGAATAATAAAAATTAACGGTTTTCATGAAGTTTTGTAAGATGTTCATTTTTAAACATCTCGTTGACTTGTCAAATGATTTCTGATTTATGTTAAATTTTATGGACATGATTTATGTTAATTTTTATGCATCTGTTGACATGTCAAATGATTTCTAATTGATGTTAAATTTTATGGACATGATATACATGATAATATCTTTCAATTCAACGGTGGATTTTGTTATACGAATATGCAGTAAAGAGTTATCGGAGATGCATGCTACTAAGTTCGACTCCTTGGTGTCATGTTACTATAGTTTAATGTCAATCAAAAAATTTAACATCAATCGCAAATCATTTGACATGTCAACGAGATACGTAAATACTAACGTCATGTTACTAAGTTCGACTCCTTGGTGTCATGTTACTATAGTTTAATGGACATGCACTGCTTTACATTGTCATTCAATAAAAATATATCATTTTATTATGTGATACAAATTATTTAAAAAATTTAAGTTTAATTTGACAAAAGATACATGGTGACCATTGGTTAACCTTGTAACACTATTTTATGTGTATATATCCTTTTTTTCTTTTTATTATTCTCATTATATTAATTAAATGTATAGAATACATGAGATGTTATAAAATCATTAATAAATTATAATTAATATATTATCATTATTCTAATTTTTATTTAAAAGATAGAAAAAAAATTAAATTTAACTAATTTATTAGTCATAAACAATACTCCTACGTATAAATTATAGGTCTCAACATCATTCATTAGTGACTTATTTTCAGGAAAAACAACTTAAAATTGTAATTGGTGTATTGTAATTGTTTTTTTTTTATATTAATAATATTAAAAAAAATCAAATTTTAGTAGTTTTTTAGTGACATCATTTATTTGGTATACAATGTTTTTAATAAATAATTTTTATTTTAATAATTTTTCTTTTTAGTAAAGGAAAAAACATAATTAATTGTTTAATGATAAACTATTGTTTTGTTTATAAATCACATATTTTTAATAGTATTTTTAATGATTTATTTACATAAAAGTATGTGACAATAAAAATTGGCATTAATAATATTATATTATTGAATAAATATGAATAATTTTTATAAAAAATAAAAGTAAAACAAATATTTAAAAATTAAATGAAGTTAATATGGTCTTTATGGTAATTATTAATGGATAGCCATAACAGTTCTTACCTGCCTAAGCCGAGTCAATGACTTATAGCCACAACCACAGCTAGAGTTGTCAAATAAGCCCTATAACTAAAAGCCCTAATTATTTGACCCCATTAAAGCCCTAATATATTGAGCCCCCAATTACTAAAATGTATTTTAGGCTCTAAAATTATAGGCCCTTTATATAATGCATTTTTTTTAGGCCCCATTGAAGGGGCCTTATTTTATTCCCAAAATCCAGGAAGCTTCAATTTTCTGAAACAAGAAGACTCCATTTTTTCCAATTCCAAATTTTAGCATGTATGAATCTGATAATATATTACTAAATGCCTATTAAGAAGAAATGCAGACTATATATATAAAAAAGGATTTTGGTTTATATATTCTATCACCAACTGTATGTGTCTCTCCTTTGCTAGTTTTGCTAGTTTTATGACCATATAATATGTGAGCCAATTGATCTTGTGTCATCTGTTTTTTTACCATGTCTCAAAGAAAGTGAAATTTTTTAGCGTACCAAACTATCTCTTACGGCGACAAGACGAAACAAAATAAAACGAGACACGAAAAAAACGAAACGAAACGAAATACGGCAACGAGATGAAACAAAACTGAATGATGTACCACGTTTTGGTCTTTCAGAATTAAAAAAAAAATAGTTTATGTGATGTGAGGAAGAGCAATTGAGTTTTTGTGAAGAAAAAAATGGTTTATGTGTTTCAACTGTCATGTGTGTTTGGTTTTTATTTACTGTGTGTTTGATTTTTTTGAGTTATATATTATAAATGGTTTTTGGAATTGTGTTTCTTGTGTTGTGTTACTTGGTCAAAGTATTAAAAAACCATTTATAAATTAATAGTAAACTAGATGTACAAGCATAAAATTTGTGTGTTTAACAATCCTACTTTTTGGTGGAATTGTTATTAATTTAGTAGATATATTTATGGACTATACTGTTCTAGTTGTAAGTGAAGAATATGGCATTTTATCTTTTTAAAAACATGTGTTTATAGGATATTTTCCTGAATTGAGATGTATAATATTTTTGCTTGAGTTTGAAGAATGAATATAAAGTCCTACTCAAGTGCGTTGATATATACTAACAAGTCACATTTTTTTCATAAAATTTGTTTTTATTTTTAGTATTTTTTTAACCGAATTTTTTAATTTTTTTTTTGAAAAAGCTTTTTTTATTTTTTTGAAAAAGTTGTTTTTTTAGTTTTAGAATTTTTTTAACATAATTTTTTAATTTTTTTTAAAAAACTTTTTAAATTTTTTTATTTATTTATAATTTTTAACATATTTTTTATTTAAAAGTTATTATTTATAAATTTTTTAATTTTTAAATTAATTTTTTATATTATTTTATTTGGGGCCTAATGGCCCTCTTTTAAATTTTAGGGCCTTTTAACTTTGGGCCCTATGTGTTTAAGGGCCTGGTATTTTTGTATTTTTTTAAGCCCCATTTTTATGGGGCTGGGGCTCAAATTAATAGGCCCCATAAATTGACACCTCTAACCACAGCAGTCTTTGCCTAGGCTATAAGTCTAGATCATTTTTTGACTCTGCTGCCATGCCATGTTATTGAAAAAATTATACTACGACTAGATCGAGTGATATGAGATGATAATTGAGTTTTTGACTCTGCTGCCATGCCATGTTATTGAAATTTTTGTCCTGAAATACCTCCCCCTGAAATTAATTTCTCAGGCTGCCACTGATTTCATTCTTTTAATTAAAATAATCATGCCAGCATTTAAGATGGCGGAAGCCTATTAGGTGAACAGTGTCATTCCGCTATCCAACTTGGATTAATCCTTTTTTTCCACATTTAATTAAATTAATTAGTAAATTTGACATATTATTTTGATATACTAATTAATAAAAATTTAATTAAATCAAAAAATTTATTAAAAGTAAATAAATTTAATGAGAATAATTTAAATAGGTATCATAATAGATTAAAATTGAAATATAATATTAAATATTACTATAAAATACAAAAAATTTAAAAATATAAAACTAAATTAATTTTCTTCTTATTGTTCGTCATCTTCGTTATAATAGTGACCACCGGTCCCACATCGTGTACGAATTGGGACACGATAACCACGACCAAACAATTCTATTGAGTAGGTGGAGGCGAAGCCAAAGTTGTAGGATGATTGGAGGATGTATTAAAAATTGGGAGTTGGTTTGTTATAAGTTCAAATGCATCAAAATTTTCAAAATCCATTTTTGTAGGAAAATTTGTAGAATTTGTGTTTATAAGAATTGACACTTGCACACTCCACTTTTGAGCTTCTGTGGTTAGAGTTTATTCTTGCTGAGCTAAATGTGCCTGTCTCTACACCAACTCTCCTTTGTGACAATTTTAGTGATGTTTTACTTTCGTACAATCCGGTTCTCCATGCCCGTAATAAGCATATCGAACTAGACATCCATTTTGTTAGAGAAAGAGTTGTCTCTAAGAAACTCATGATTCAGCATGTGCCTGCGGCCGCTCAGCTAGCTGACACCTTAACCAAGCCCTTGGGAACCACGGCGTTTCAAGATCTTCGTGCCAAACTCAAGGTTGTGTCTGCATCTCACTCCCATTGAGCTTGAGGGAGATGTTAGAGATATATTGAGTTTATTACTTATGCGGGAAAAATGTAACAGAAGCTTAACTTTGTTAGTGTAGTGTGTATAAGTTGGTTACTGGAAATTGTTAGGGGTTAAAACTTAACAGATCAACTAACTAACTCTTGTATGTTGTGTAAAAGCTTAAGGCTTTGCTTTGTATCAGTAAGAAATATAAACGTTTTTTCATTCATTGCTTATTCTTATTTTCTCGTCTTTATCATTGTGTATGAACTGAGAATGATGAACCACCAAGTTCATCTTCAACACACTGTAATTCTGTCTTCAGCGATCAACGGCAGGAGACAATGGACAATCGGGTTTCAACTTCACCTAAACCCAATGGTTGTTATTAATCAAACCAATTGCAACAAGCTTATGTCTACTCGCATACATAGATGGAGATACCAGTGGTGGAAAGAAAGTGATGTTAAGGTTCCTAAAAAGCAAGACCAATATCACATTGTTTCAAGAAAAAATAAGGTAATCCATATCATGAATCGTCTTCCATTTGTCACGATCCTGAACACCCAAGCTAGCTACTCGCGACGAACTCCTAACTTCAGAGACCGAGGTATTATGCCAAGGTTACTACTACAAATAATATATTTCATGACGAACCTTTCACCTCAGCCAGAAAAAATTGAGGTATTATGCCAAGGCGTGCCATGTTTTATTTTTTATAAAAATAAAAGCAACATATTCCCCCAGTTTTTAATATAACTGAGAGGAAAACTATATCAGGACATGCTTTGAATCCCAACTATTGCAGTTTATGTTTTTATTTGTTTATAAGTGAAAGCTAAATGATCTATCTTTTGGTTTTCTTAATAACCGAGAGATAAAATAATAAGATTTTACTATAAAAACAATCGTTAAACAAATTTTACCCTAATCCTAACTTTGGGATGGATCGCAAGACTGAAAAGTCTTCAATGTTCTTCTATCCTTGAACAAAATATTTTTTTCTGCTCTTGCAATTTATCTCAAATAATGGTGTTAATTTTGTACTTTTGGAAAAACTCTCTATTAAAGAATGTTGGAAAAGTTCCCTATGATAGATTGCAAGTGCATAAAATCATTCCTGCTTCTGGATTAAACAAAGAAGGTTGTTTAACCTTTGAAAAGATATATGCAACAAAATATCGAATTGTAGCAATGATGATGAATTTGGATTTTTTTTTTTAATATTATGTGTAACCAATGTAATATTTTAAATGTTTGGAACTGATAAGTCCTAGCTCCTTAGAAGTTGATTACATGCATTTCATAGAACTTTAAAATAATGAGCACAAAACGTATCCGACAGGATATGGATTACAGCAAAGATGTGTTGTTCTCCAAGAATAAAAGCTATTATGATAACATTGTATTTGTTGCAACAATATAATTTAATATTCTGTGTAAACAATGTAATGTTAAAAAAAAAGCTTATACACCTTGGTTTTCTAATGAAACCGATGGGTAAATATTTTTTACCTCGGTTTTTTACAAAACTGGGGGTATAATTTTGGCATGATAATTGATGATATTGATCATCGTCCTTAAACTATTTTGTGCCGTCCATTTCATGAGTATCAACACTTAAGACACTTCCATTAGTGTTCCGCGTGAAACTTATAACAGACATCCATTATAAAAGTATTATGAATATCAACAGTTGTTAATGAAACATAAAACATGAAAACTTTAAAGCGTAAAAAATTTGGTAAAGTTCTCTACAATGGATTGCAAGAGAAGAAATAAATTGTGTTTAAGGTTTGTGTTCTTCAATAATCATTTTTTTACAATATTCTTCAATAATCATATATTCATTCATTTAACTAACCCTTTTCTTATTTTACATCAAAAACAAATAAATGCAAAAGGGATCTAGAATATATTGTATCCAACATTTTATCTTCCCCGACATTTCAATGAAACAAGGATCCAACATCTGATCTTCACCAACAATGATGATAATGAATCAGATTCAAAAATTAGTG